>NC_072733.1:105197628-105353356 GCF_026930045.1 Uloborus diversus
AAAGTAGCTGCAAAATTTTCCTCTTTTTTTTTTGCTGTTTTGTCATCTAATGTACTTAGACTTCCCCATTGTAAAAGCTTGCTTTATGGGTTTCCATTGAAAAAAAGCACGAAAAAAAAAATCAAATTCCAACATTTCCCAACCTATTGTTAGTACGGAATCCAAAACAAATTTTTCCAAGTATCTCAAAAACTCATTTCTGCAGGTACTGCGCTTTACCTTCCTACGGCAGTATTCGAGTTGTAGGTAAAGTGATTATACGTCTCGTTTTAGAACGAGACAGTCCCGCGAGTTTTCTGTATCTTTAGATCAGTTCCACTTTCATTTTAACACCCAATAAAACAAGATACTAGAGACCTGCAGTGCATATGTTACCGTAAAAAAAAAAAAATAAAAAAAATGGAGAATGTCGACTATTATCGGTGATTCATCGGAAATGCTCGGTCTCGGTCTTTCGTTGATGTCTTGGCTAGGTGTATGTTGATATTCACAATGTGATGTCGACATTTAGCAGATTATGGACTTTAACAGTAACAGATACACAGCTTTAGAAACGGTTCGAGCGACTTGCATATTGCGGCGTCCCTCATATTTCCCATGGTCTCATTTTTAAGGATCTTCGAGTAGAGGGGGGGGGATTAATTTTAAAGTTCAACCACGTTCTACTAGTGGAGAAACACCGCGCCAAAGGAAAGAAAGGATTCACGCGCCAGAGGATTTCACCGAGTCACCCTCATGAAATATTCAGTATCACATTCAGTTGTTAAACCATTAGTTGCAAAGGAGACAGATTCAAGCATGGCTTCAAAATGTGTTTAAAATATTTTTTTTTTTTTTTTTACAGTATTTTACACTAAGTAGTGACTTCCTATGCGCCAAACGAAACAAGAAGTCATAGCAGTGTGCGTTTGCTACGCAACAGGTAGTATTTCAACATACGAATAATTAACAAGACAAATCGCTTTGGGCTCCAAAACGTCAAGAAACAAATACGTCAAACCTGTCGAAGAAATCAAGCGTTTACCTTTGCGCAGAAAAAGAAATACAGTGAAATACCGTTACAACGAATAACAGAACAACGAAATATCAGTTTTCAACGAAATAAATTTTCCAGACCCGACCTAATTTGCATTACGTTACTTGAATTCCAATACAACGAAATTCCCGTTACTAAAAAAAAAATTGTTCGTTGTAACGTGATTTCACTGTAAATGATAAAATCAACGTTAACATCCTTTTTGCATTTAAATTTCAATATATTTAAAATTTTAATCTTTTTTTGAGCAATCACGAATTGCTTATTGCTTTCATTTGACTGTTGAATGATGCCTTTTGATTTTTTTCCCCGCCTTCCTCTGCAGCACCACCGTCGATCGGTTCCTCCCGACGCTGCGCCTCTAGCGAGCAAAGTCTCCAGGTTGCCGCCATATCCTACACACACTCACCAGGGGTCTGTCCAGGATTTTTCACAGGGTCCGTTTTTTGTGAAAAATCAAATAATTTTGTGAAAAATTTATTAATTTTGTGAAAAATGAATTAATTTTGTGAAAAATCAAATAATTTCGCAAAAAAAAAATTTTTTTTTGTTAAAATGAAATTTTAGAATGTAGAGATGGCACAAACTGCATCAATTAAACTTAAAGTTGAGTGTTTTCCTCTTCTATGTCGAGAAAATCATTCTGGAGTGGTCTGATATTTGGCGGGGGGGGGGGGGACATCGCTCTCAAGTATCAATATTTATATACCATTCTACATTATGTTAAATTATACTAGAAATATTTCGGTACAGTAGTTGAAATAATTGTAACAAAAAATAAATTAATAAAATAAAATTCAGAATAGGGTTCAGCATTTAACTTTTTGAACCAAGACACTCTTAAAAAGCACAGAATTTCGTTTAAAACTTATAAATTCCGTGATTTTAACAAAAATAAAAAGATATTTTAATTGTTTACCTCTTAACAAAGCGTAACAATCATCAAAAATTCTAAAAATCGGATTCCGTAGCGGATGCAAAGAGATCGCAATTCTCAAAGTGAAGGCATCAAAAGTACAAAAACGGCTTGTGAAAGAAATATTTTTGATAAAATTATTTTAAAATTGCATTTTAGAGTCCTATGATAAACATTTCATTAATATCTGTGGACACAGTTGAAGCAAAAAAAATAATAAATAAATAAATAAATAAATAAAATAAACCATCTATTCAGCATTTAAATTTTTGACTTAATAACAGAAAATGGAATTTTGCTTTAAAAACTTGAAATGAGAGTTCTAACAGAAATAAAAAGACTTTTCATTTATTTGCATCCTAATGAAGCGAAGTTAGCTTGAAAAAGGAACAAAATATGATTCTCATATCGGATATTAAAAGATTGCATTTTAAAATGTAGACATCTAAAGAAAAAAGAAACGGTAATTAAAAGAGTTTATTTAAAGTTAATCATCCTTGTTAGCATCGAAAAATCAAAACCCATATAATTTTCTCCCAAAATAACAGTTAAACATCGCACCGCACCCACCGTAAAAACACAAATATTGACAAGCTGGTAAAATGATGAGAATATTTTCTAATCAAGTCATTATAAAGGTTAAACGCCAGACGCTAAGTGGTGATAATTTTGAAGTTGGTAACCCTATCTGAAGCGATCATATTTTTTCCCCCACCCTTACTATCCCTTTGCAGTTCTAAGTTCATTTCGCAGATATATATTATTATTGTTTATTAAATCACGAGAGGGGAGAAAAGTGCTTACCAATGCCATTTCAGAAAAGCTTACAACAGGACCGCTGCTAATTAGCTGTGATAAAACAAACAACCATTATATTTATTTGGCAGTAGCAATTATTTATCGCTTGAAAGAGCATCGCAAGAGTGCCGATTTTTTTTTTTTTTTCAAAATTAGCCGATTTTGTATAATCTGATCCCTTTAATTTGACTTACAAAAAGGTTCAAAAAATTAGCGGTTTATACACAGAAATATGCGTTATTTTACTTTCAGATTTGCTCTTTCAATAAACAATTTGTGAAAGATCCGATCTTGTTTATCAGAATTTTGTGAAGGGTCTGTTTTGTTTGATCGGGATTTTGTGAAAGGTCCGTTTTGGTTGATCGGATTTTTGTGAAGGGTCCGTTTTGGTTGATCGGATTTTTGTGAAGGGTCCGTTAACGGACCCAAATATCCTCTGGCCAGACCCCTGCTCACGCCTACATACACACACACGCCTGCATACACAAACAAGTCTACATACACATACATGCCTACACATGCATGAACGCTTACATACAGTCGCGTACATACACATACACGCTCGTAATCGAGAAAAACATTTGAATTCAAGATGCCAAAAATTCAAATTTCTTTTTTTTTTTTTTTTTTTTGGTTACTAACAGCTTCTAACGCATTTAAGAGTTCCATTTGAATTAGGAATGATTGATAAATCAAGCGTTTTTACCGTTCAAAATAACAAATAAAATAACGAAATAAATGATGAAAATCAGCGTTCATACCCGTTGCATTCAATATAGTTAACAATATATTCAGATGATTTTTTTAGTGATGTAGAAAGCTCAATGCAATTATTTGCGTCGATAACGTCGATTTTAACTTGAAAAAATGTTGAGTCAGACTCGGCAAAGAACTCGAGATAAAAACTGATGTCGAGTAACATTTGACATTGAAGTGCAAAGGGGTAAAGCACTGCTTCCTCAGTGTCCTGTGCTCAACCTTTTCCGGATTGAAAAAGATGTTCTTAGCAAAAACAAAAAACGAGTGAGTGTAACATTTTCTCCAATTGTTTGCTACAATAACGTGATTAAAATTACAGTATAACCTCGATTTAACGATACTTAATTTAACGATTTCCTCGATTTAATGATACATTTAACTGGTCCGGATTAAACTGTATTGAATGTTATATGTATGCTTCTCGATTTGGCGATATCCTTGATTTAACAATATTTTTTTCCAGTCCCTTGATAATCGTTAAATCGGGGTTATAAGTACTTATAAAATATAGTCCGTCTCGAATGTACAATGTCTACATCAAAATGTTTCGCAAAAATGCATGATATGATTTTAAATTACTCATAAGTTATAATTCATTTCGGATGTCGTATGTCAACATCGAAATTTACATTTCTCTCCCTGTATCAGCACTAAATTCCATGTGTCTGACTATCCCTCCATAGGCGGATTTAGGACTAAGTTCCCGGGGGGGCAGGGCTTTTTTTTTTTTTTTTTGGAGCAACATTTTTAATTGCCCTGCCCTCCCTCCCATGTTTTTGTCTGTTTTCTGTGATGCGTAAGGCCATTCTTTACTTTTTTATGTGTCGTTTTCATTGCTGTGTGTAATCATGCTGTCCTTTTTAAATTGACCTTAAAAGAGAGGGGGCTGGTATTAAGAGAGTAACGCAATGCTCCCTTTTAAGTGGGATATAGAATATCTCCAGTTTTAGGGGTCCCGGGGGTTACTCCCCCGGAGGAAATTATCTAAAATGGATATAAAATTCTGCATTTTGAAGTCTTATAAGGGTTAATTGGAAATAATAGGCAAATAATTTTTTTTAAGTTTTATATTTTAAAAGTGCTTTGTGATGCAAGTTAATACTTTAAAAGAAATGGTGCACAGATTTAGAGAATCGGTATCAAGAGAGTAACATACTACCCATTTGAATAGTTCTTAATTTATACACTTGATAAGAAATAAAATTGAAGCACACTTTGCTTAGGAGTTTCAAAGACTTGTCTAATTATTTTCAAGGTTTGGTTGGTTAGATTGGGCTTTCGGTTCAAGAGCTCTTGTAGGCTATACTGCGCCAATTCTTTTCAGGGATTTTAGAACCTATCAATAATTTGCACTTTCCAGCCTCTGAAATTGAGTAGTAGATTATACACTTGTACAGTATTGTTCAAACTTTGTAAGAAACGGCTGTTTTAAGTTTAAAAGAAAAAAATAAACTTTAATTTCCTATTCAAAACAGAAAAAATCATGATTTTTTTTGTTATAAGATTTTGGAAGATAAGTTGTTACTATATAAACTCCTCCCAAAACTGGGGAGAATTGTCCCCTTTGCCCCCCCCCCCCAATAAATCCACCCATGCTCTTCTGAACTATTCAAAAAGAAAAAATGTTTTTTTTTTTTTTTAAATTTTTGGAAGATGTGTTGTTACTATATAAAGTCCTCCCAAAACTGGGGGGGCATTGCCCTCCTCTGACCCCCCATAAATCCGCCCATGTATCCCTCTCCGTCAAAGGAATTAATCCTTAATTTCTGATTTTAAAACTAAGACTTGAGAGATTCCTCACAAAAGCGAAACACGAGGGTCTCATTTTTAAAAGCAAACGAAAAAGAAAAGACGTTTTCATTTAACAAGAAAGACAACATTGTGATCAACCACGGTGATGTCACGCTGCCTGTTTAATGAGGAAGAGTTTCAAGACTGTTTGATAAAAAAAAATTCATAGATTGAACAATGAAGAGGAAAGAGTACAATTCATGTTTGAGACTTGGGAGTCGTCTTTTTTTTTTTCTTTTCTTTTTTCAAACTTTACTACCGATTTAATTTTTTTTTATTGATTGATTTAATCGTGTGTAAGCACGAATCGATTACTTGTACATAAGTAATTCATAAAGAGTTCAAAAATATTTTAAATGGAACAAGAAGGAAAATATTACATGTCGCAGCTTCAAATCATCATAAGTTAAATTGTGATTCAAGATTGTGCTGAAATTCAACAGCAATGTAAATTCCCTACATTTTATACACTTGTGCCCACAAAAATTATTCTTTCCCCTTCAGTTTTCGTAATAATCTGATTTTGTAAATGCAAGCCTGGTGCTACTATTTTTTCAATTGGTTAGAAAATCAGAACACTATTATACATCAAGTAGTATGCACCAAAACTTATTTAGCTATTGGCACGGTCGACAAATGGCGTCCCTTCAGTGGGTTGATAAAAGGATTACCAAACGTACTTGGGAACTAAACATTCGGGTTCCGCGTTCGGCTGACCACTAAGTCGGAACATCTGCTTTGCAACAAAGAGCCCTCGGTCACAAAACTGAGAATGGACGCAATTGGCTTTGGCCCCCATGTGCTGTTTGTTGCGCCACTGAATTTAGTTTATGACTATTGATAATATTCATTACATTTAACAAATCGCACAAAATTATCAAAATATTGATGCTTAAAATGCAACACCAGTGTGATATCAATACGATATTAATTCTATGGGTGGGTTGGTTTTCGAGTGCAATTTTTTCAAACCATTATCTCATTGAAAAGATTTCGCTGTTTTTCGTAAGGGTGCTCAAAACTGAAAGCCATAGCGAAGAAGCTTCGCTGGTTTTATTTTCCAACACCATTTTTTTTTTGTAAGGTTCAAAATATTGGTAATATCCTACCCCCCTCCTTCGACACACAAAATAATTGCCTCTAGGGAGGCGCGCCCCATAGATTGGAATACACTGCCCAGTACAGTGTCAACAATATTTCTCGTACCCTGTCCCAGCAGAGTGCAGCATTGAGCCTTCCTACAATTTATTTTGAATTCAAATCTATTTATATAAAAATGGATATTCATTCGTGGTGCGTGTATGTTCCTTATACACATCCCGTTTACGTCGGGTTTTTGCCACATTTGACACAGAGGTCCTGTGATGCTGAGGAATTTGCATGGGGGGGGGAGTCGTCTATCTATGGGGGAAACAAAAAAAAAACATAAGTTTTCCTTATACAAATCCAGTTTATGTAGGATTTTTACCAAATTTGGCATAGAGGTGATGCTAAAGAATTCACATAGGGCGCTGTCGTCAGAAAGTAAGTGAAACGAAATGTTTATACCTACGACTGAATTTTCAATATTTAAAAAAAATCCTAAGAAGCCTAGATTTAAATTTTGAGTTATAAAAATTGCCCTTTTCTACACGTTAAGTACACCTTTTTTTTCTTCTTTTATTTAAGCCTGATTGTTGAACAAGTGCCACTTGATATAACTTTTATTTTTGAGGTAGACCGTGCAACGTAGTTAATTCAAAATGACCCTTAATGACTGTATTTGTTACCAACACAAACTAAAATGTTGCTATGGACCGAGAGAGTCCAAAAGCCTTTAAGGTATAAGCCATGACATCATTTTCCTTCAGACAACTATTATTAACCTTGGGTCAATGATGGCCCGAAGGCGTTTGTCCACAGCACTTTCTTCGGATGCGTAAACTGGTTTCATCATCCAAGATTGCTCTATGTCGAACGTGATCTCAAGTGTTACGCTACGGTAGAAATTCCAGCGACTATCAACATCCTATAGTCACCATCCTCAAGATCGATTCTTGTTACAAGATAAATGATTTTATAATCTCCCCCCCCCCCCCCCGCGCTCAAGAATAGATAACTCAAAAAGATGTCGCTAATGATTAAAATGAATAATTTTTTAAAAGTCACAGTTCAGTATTACTGATGAATAAACTTATCTTCATCTGCATGAAAAGATACAACTTAAGGCTGCTCTTCAGTGAGGGAAAACATTGAAGTTAGGGTGTAAATGACTTTCTTCCTTGAACGACGGGAGTGAACCTGAATCAAATGATTGACACTTCAACAGCCAATGGAGTGGACGGTAATCGATGCAAGGCAGGAACACGTGACCTGTCACAGCTGTTATTGTTCTGGAGGGAAAGGAACCCCTAAATGACCCCCGTCGCGAAGAGCAATCAAGGAAATTAACTGGCGGCCAAAACCCCACTTGAACAGTACCGACGCGAAGGTTGAACAGAACAGAAAATAATAGTCAGTACCAAAGGGTCTGCGGTAATTTTTGAAACAAAGTTTTTTTTTTTTTGGATATGCGTTCCCAGATTTTATATTCATGAACAATTGATGAATGAAATGAAAATTTATCATAAATTGAACAGGAAAAACGATTGTCTTATTTTTTTTTAAACGATGTTTTCAATTACCACGTCCGAATTTTATTTCGTTCATAAAGCTAATTCGTTTCTTGTCTGAAGTTTAATTAAAGAATGCAATTTTTTGCGTTAGGATATGATTATATATATATATATAAAAAAACATAAGAGGTATAAGCTTAGTGTAAAACTGTGGTGTAGTCCCGGAAAAAAAGGGTGAGGGGTGAGGAGGGATGATTACATATCGGTTATCGGATATTTACAGTCAAGAGGTGGAACGATGCTGATTTTATTTTTAATTATTGGGAGGACGGCAGAAATGTCGTAATCAGAAAACAATTTCATATTAGGATATGGTTACATTTCAAAGAGGGGGGGGGGGGAGGATCCCGCTATTATAAGTGTATATATATATATATATATATGGTCGAAAGAGGAATACTTCTGCAATTCGATGGAGGATATGCAACGCTGAACTGACATTTTTGTTAATTAATCAATTAATGTTTTAGATATTTATTTATATTTTCCCGGTGATTCATCATGCGCAGGGCTGCATTTGTTTACTATCAGTAAACAAATCATCCCGCAAAAACATAGATAATCAGCGTGGTGACTAGAGCAGCATACACAAGACTAAATGATTAATATACTTCTTAAATTTGAAATTCTTTTTCAAAAATAATAATAATAATAATAAAAATATTATTAATAATAAATAATATTTTACGCATCAGAGGAAAAGTGCAACAGGCTATAATAATAAGTAGTTGGTAAGTCTTTTATTGAAGTGTATTTTCGAAGCACGCAGTTATATGATGTTTGAGAACATTTGAAAATACATTTCGTGGGTGGAATTACACGAGCAACAGGGAATTACTTGCAATAATGTACTTAAATTAAAAATACAAGCTGCAGTTTACTTGTAGTACACTTGGAACAATGTACTTCGACTTATTCAAATGCAAAATGTTAGGAGGAATAAAAATAACTTTTTAAAACTTTTTTTGATTTTTTTTTCTTCTCAGGTCTTTTTTTTCTAATGGTTTTCAATTTTTGGTTACATTAGTTATGCATTGCTTTCTGCGATTCAAAATAGTAACAATAACAATAATCAGAAATGCTTTCCTTTCTGCGGATACTATGGTGAGAAAAGCAACGGCTAAAATCACAATTTTCAGAAAATTCATTCATGCTCGCATTTCGAAATTAAATGAAACATCTTTATTAATACAAAATGTTGACAGCTTCGTGCAAACGAAGTCCTAAACTTGATACCTGCACTCAATCAAGCTTTCATTGGTGCAAATTATTGCAAACAATTAAAACAATTACGTGGAATATTCCCTACTTACGTCAATTGTTTGCTCGTAAGAACGTGAACAATGTCTTACATACGTAATTTATATTCAGAAAAAAATATCAGAATTGAAAATATAATCCGACATTTGCAAATCACACACATTAGTATACTATCCTTTAAATTTAAAAAATATTTCAATTTCATTTTTTTCTTTTTGTATAAAGTATTCATGAAGCAGAATTTATAAATTGTTGAGTGTACTAACATTTATTGCTCTAATTTTTCTTTTTTTGATCTCTTCTCGACTTCCCGGGGAAATTTTAAACTGTTAGCAAAATTAGTGTAACTCAAATAACTCTAGAACGTGGAAGAGAAATCTGTCAGGCCCAATAAAAACTTTTTGAATGATGTAAAAGACAGAAACACATGTATCTATCTCTATTGATAAAGATGTTCTTAGTAACCCCGAAACAAGTGTAATTTAATTTGCACGTTTGTACATTAAAATAGTGTAATTTCTATGTTAATAAATGTTAATATTTAAAATCAACAAAAGTTGAGAGATGTGCGCAAAGTTACGTGAGACTAATACCAATCATTCGCCCTCGAATACCTTATTATTGCTTCACCAAGACCAAATATATTCTTTTTTTGAGCGACCACAGTTGGTTATTGTTTTCACGTGTCTGTTCCACGTGTCTTCGCGATCATGTCCCTACTCCTGGGCGGTGAAATTCATGTATCCCGCCATCGACTTTACTTATTCCCGACCCTCTCGATTTTCTACAATACTTTTCAGACAAAAACAGCATTCAGTCAACAACGTCCAGCATCCAGCCCCTGGAATTCATTTGAATGTAGACGTCTTGTATTCAAATCATGACTTTTACAAATATAATTCGGATAGGAACCATTTGTAGAAATAAGAAACCCAACGAGTATTGTTCTACCACAATTCGTGATTGTGAAAAACATAATTTAAATTCAAGACGTCAAAATTCAAATGAAAGCTATGGGCTGGATGCTAAATGTTTCTTTCTTTTCTGTTTGGTATTAATTTATTTTTTGAATGTTTCCCCCCCCATTTATGAATAATATTAAGTAATGATAATGTTTCAATGAAGCTTTAACACCATTTTAAATCGGGTGCTCCAAAATATCTTCAATTTTTAAATGTGTAAATTGTAAATAAAACATGCACTTTAAAAAGCATGAGCTTTGTGCAAGAAATAGATAAAGTCAAAAACAACGTCTTAAAAGCACATGTAAAAGATGTTAATTTAAATTATAAGTGTAGAAAATGCATTGCTTGATTGAAAACTTGTGGCTATGTATTTGTTTTTTTATCCAGGATATTAAAAAACTTTGACCTTTGACACTTTGAATTAAAATTCAACTAGAAATTTGGTTTTTTGTACTAATATTCAAGCCGTATATATTGTATTTATGGTTCAGTTCCCTTCTTGTTGTTTACCTTTTTTATAGCGAAATTGAGGCTATAAACGAAGTTGTTTTTCGGTTCCTTAGACTTCACTATGAACAGGCGCGACTGCACAGTGCATACACACAAATATATATTGATAAAGACCGGCTAAAATTGAAAAACCTTAGGTTTCAGGGAAATGTTTTAGACGTCAGACAAATTATTTGTCTGAGCTTATGAAAATTTCAGTGTAACACGACTACCGAAAGATTCTTAGAATATTGTGTATTCATCCAGTTAAAAACAAAATGGTCAGTGTTCTCCCCCTTCCCCCATCAGTTCTCTAATTATCTGTAAATTTAAACCAGTGGTTCCCAATCTTTTGCATGTTGCGACCCTTTTTTGTCCAAGTAAAGGACCTGTGATCCCGTAGCCTACATGTCAGTAAAGTATCGCTAGGTGTGGACCTAACCTGGCAACATTGTGAAAGCTACATTAGATGCTACATTACAAAACTGCTATGTTAGATTCGATCCACTCCCAACTATACTGTAGTAGGAATAATGTTTCGACCGAATAAGAAATGCTACACGACCCCATTTGTTGTCACGACCCGGGAAACCCACCCCTGCTTTAAAACAATTTTTTTTATACTCATTCATGCTTTAAAGAAATGCAGGTATGTATCATTTTTCTCCTTAGAAAGTTTTCAAAAGAAAAATTCAGTGAAATCCTGTTACAACGTATATCAGTATAACGAAATACCCATTTCAACCAAATAAGTTTTTAGTCCCGATTTTGAAGTTCATTGTTACTGGATTTCACTGTATTATGAATTACATGATCAATGTGTACATACCTTGTAAAGAATTTTTTACGAGTTTGACTCGAGAAATTATTTTCAAAAATGTTTGTTGAGCTGTGGAAAGCATTTTATGCGTTTACATTTGTAGTAACATAGTATAATATAGACAAAAATAGATTCCAAATATCTAGTAAGTATCTGGAATACGGTTTTGGACCCCGTTTTTTTTTTTTTTTTTGAAATGGTCGCATTATTTCGAGCAAAGTCTCAAAAGAGTGCTGGAAATATTTTGCCAGATTTTTTATGGAGCAAAATGTCAAACAGTACCTACCACCTTTTTCAACGAAATTCATTTTTTCTCGAATTTTAAACAATCAAAGAATGGATATTTCAAAAAAGCAAAAAAGTACACGACACAGATAGAGGCTTGAAAAATACTCGGAAAAAAATTTATATGAAAACTTCAAAGGAATTTGTAAAACCTTCATCCAAATTTCCCCGCAGGTTAACATTGGATCCGTAGGCTTTCAGACTCTCAGTGAAAAGCACCCTTAAATTTGCTTATGAAGTAGCATTAATATACATATTTATCTTTCTTTGGATGCACCAGCTCCATTGTTTATGCCTTCTTGATGTAGTGAAAAGTAATGGGGGTAGGCATCCCCAGAAACAGAAATATTCATTAATGCTATATTATAAGCATACTTAAGATCATTTTAATCTTAATTATATCCGTGAATTAATTTGTGAAACACGGAAAGGTTCTTCACTGAAGGTCTGCGATGCAACTTTACGCAAAATGCGATACTTCCTTTTTTTAAAAAAATTTACAACGTGAAATTTTTTTTTTCGGATATAGGTGTGAGTCCTATACTCTGGTTTCATGCCAAAAAATAAGGGAAAAAATTGTAAAACAAACCCCTAGAAAAAAGGATGGTTTTTGATGATTTTAAAAATATAATAAGTGGTAATACCCCCCATGAGTTAACCAATTTCCTCCATATGTTCTTGCGTACTAACTTAGCACCTCTCTAGCCCCTCAGAAAAGTATTATGCATAATATAACGATCCCTTCCCCTCCAAATAAAACTAATGGCTATGAAACTGTCAAAAACTGAAAAAAATTGCAGGCGACATTTCCAAAAAAGCGGGACGTTTGAATGGGAAAAGGTGGTCATATTTGGATTCAGGAGGTCATTTAGCACAAGAATTCACAAGAATTATCTCAGAAGCACTCTTTAAAAACTATATCCTTTCTGACCACAAATCAAATCGTGAAGATGTTTCCAAGCATGTGGATTCACTTTCAAAAGCACTCATTCATTCCTTCATTGAAAATTGCCTCCGGAAAAGAGGGGAGTAGTAAATGGAAATTAGTTCAATTAAAAGGACTTGGAGTTTCTCCGCTAAATGAAATATCCAGGGCGGATCCTACGAGCAAACGACACAAGTAGTTGCTTAGGATGCCGAGCGGTTCCAGGTGCTAAATGTAGCCAATCAAGAAGCTGAAAAATCTTAATAAATTAAAATGAAAAAAAAAAAAAAAAAATCAATTTTCTATTTTTCACCTACAGATTTTTGCTAAGTATTTGGATGCATAATGTATATTTTTCAATGAGAAAGTTTTAAGTCAGAATACAGAAAAATAGGCATACAGCATATTTGTATTTTATAAACTAGGAAAGCGGTGCCAAGTAATACTTAACAAGTTAATATTTATTTAATTTAAGACAGAAAGCAACATTTGCAACACATTAAAGTAGAAACTTAAAAAAAAAAAAAAAATCACATAGTTCACTCTAGCACATTTTTTATTTTACATCAATTTTTAGAGGAGTTGTTTTGAGGTGTAATTTTCACTTTTTGGTGTGGGGGCTCTAGTTTTGGGAGGGGGCGCCCTTGTTCTTAGGGGGGTGGGCACCCTTGCCCTGGCATAAGACCGTCCAATTATGATCGATTTCTTAACACTTGTCATGTCATAAGAAGCATTCAGCAGTGATAATATAATACAGTGAAATCCCGTTACAACGAATTTCAAGGGGCCACAAATTTTATTCGCTTTTATGGGAATTTCGTTGTAATGAGATTTAAGCAATATAATGGAATTTTATTGGGAACGTTTTTTCCTGGTATTGTAGGGGAGACTAGGTATTTGTAGGGAAACTTTTTTTTTGGTGGGGGAAAGCACATTTCGAAGTTTACATTATCCGTTAAATACAACTTTAAAAAAAATCCGAATTGTAATGTTAAAGAATAGACAGTCTTTAATAATTCATATTTTTAATAAATTGCCACTGATTGTTAATAATAGAACAAACATGTTTGTTAAAATCGCATATTAGGGATACATGATCCCTTCGTTTAGAGAGATATATGATCCCAGGTATCAAGTATCCATATGACAATATAAATACAATGAAAACAATATAAATGTTGTTTACTTAGTTCACATTAACTTTAAACATTCAACAATGAGTGTTAAAGAATAGGATACTGTAGTTGTTATTCCAATACTTTACAAGGATCAAAATTATAGCGTCGGGAAAGTCGAAACGAATGTTATAATTTAATGGGAAGTTTAATTCATAAAATACTAACTTGAACAAAAGATATAAATTTACGTATCCTTGCATTTAAAGATTCTTTGTGCTTTTGTGACTCTTCTTTAATACCAAAAAATAAATAAATTACGCACGCATTTTATTTTTTAAAATGTTATTTACCTACTTATTTTTCTAGGGAAAACACCTCACTGGCCTATTCCCCCCCCCCCCCCGAACCCCAAAATAAGTATTAACGATTTGGGAGACAAAAGTTAAAAGAAAAAAAAATCACCGGTTCATGATTTTATTTATTTATTTATTTTTTTATTTATTTTTTTTTTTTTTTTTTGTATGTTTTGAAGGAGTGCAGATCAAAAAATGTTGAAAAAACCAGGCCCGTCATTTCGGATTTTTCCAGAGGGGAGACAAAAGTTGTATACGCTATGCAAATGTCATAGGAAAGCAACGGAAACCACGCCCACTTACTTCAAAACACGCTAATTTTGCACAGCCAGAGGGGACAGTTGGATCCCCCCCTCACCCTCTAAGTGTGAGAAACACTGCTTTAAATCATTCTGTATTATTAAAAATCGAGAAGACACACACAATCAGCATTTTAACAATAATATTGATACTCAATAAAAAGAAAAGTTTATTAATAACAAAACTAATAAGCGTTTCGACCGATTAGTTAGTGGCTTTCAAAATTTAGTAAATAAGACCCTAAAATGGAATAAATAAACGCATTTAAATCTCCCCGCCCATTCCCGGCAGAGCACGAAAAGCAACATGAAACGTGATCGCACTGCAAAATAATATTCGTTAATTTAGAATCCAACGATAGTAAAAAGGCCATTAAACCAAATGAGGCAAGTAGCCCATGAAACAGAACAGTGCATTCAAAAAGCTAGTATAACCGTTTTAAATTAATGTCTAAAGGAGTTCGTTCACAACTCTGTTTCAATAACTTTTAATAGGAGTATATTTTTTTACAAAGAAATGTTTTTTGGGCAACCCATTCAAAATCAGTTGAAATAATTTGCATTTAAAATGCTGGAAGCTTGTTTCCAAATGGCGTTAAGTCAATTTTTTGCCCTTCTTGAAAAAACACGATTTTGTTATGTAATTTTACATTAAATTTAAGCGAAAGATAATTTTCCCCGTAACCTATGGATGATGCATAACCCTAAATAATGTGGTTAATAATATCCTGACAGTATAGTTATTTAGAAAAAAAAAGTAACCGATTTTGGAATAAAAATGTATGACTTACGCCCTTTTTTCGCAAAACAAATAACGAAATGATTTTTTTTTTGTACAAATACAGCATGAACTTTAGATACACAATTTTTGAAAGGCAGTTAGTTACCACGAATCTTCGTTTATCTATTATTTACACTTACCGCTCATTTGGAAGAACTGCAGTGCGAAGAAATGAAATTTTACAGGAGAAGCGTTTGGAATTTAACTCTTCAGGTAATTTGCTGTAAGAGAAGTAAGTTTGTTGTGCTCTCCAGTGGTTAATATTAGAACAAAAAAAAAAAAAAATCTTTCATTATTTTCGGTAGAAGATAACGTCATTTAACGTTTAAGCAAAAAAAAATAAATAAATAAATAAAAGAAAGAAAGAAAAGAAAATTAAAAATTTCGTATTGTGGCACTCTTTTTTCAAACAAGCGTTAAGTTTAAGTTACGTGTATCGTTGTAAGATTGGGTACAAAAATAAAAACATTCGTGCAGTTTGTTGGTTTATAAAAGTTTCCTCTTTTTTTGCTTTATCCATACTGCTTTTGCTGCTTCGGTCTTGTTTCAAAAGGAGCGCACAGGAGAATCCCCCCCCCCCATCAGCTCTTGTGAAACAAACCACGTGATCTCAAGGAAAGATACAAATGCTTTGCTTCAAAATTGGATTTCATCATAAAGCTGCTCTGATAAGTTTAAGCTTAACTTCGACAATATTTACTTATTTTTGGGTCAGTTCGGAAAAAAATGTAAGAGGCGCATATTTGATTTGGAATACTTCTGCAAAATTACTACAAAAGCAAACCCAACTCAGCGACACTCTCCCTTCCCACCCCAAAAGTAGCAAACATTGTCAAGGTCAAGCTTCAATTTATCAGCGCCACACTATACAGCTCCTCCAACAAATAAAACTGCATAAACAGTTGCTTTTAAGGAAATCGATATTGTAATAACACCTCCTTCCTTAGGTGAACCTTGATTTGCTCGTGAGTTATAATATGATAAGAGTACATTATCTTCTTCCTTGATTAATGAAAAGTCAGTAACTTAAGTATTGTCAATTTAAAAGAAATCTCTCTCTCTCTCTTTTTTTTTAAATCTGCTTTTCAGCAATTTCATGAAAAGCGTTGTTATTATGGATAGCGATAGCTACGAAAAAAAAAAGTTATAGATTAATATCTTTAAACAAGATTCCTTTCTTTAGTTTTGGAGTGTTTCTTTGTTTAGTCCCAAAAAGTATGATGGAAATATCTGTACCTCAGAGACAGACGGACACACATCGAACTTGACGAGAGAGAGGAAAAACTTCTTTCTGGCGCATGCGATGGATGGGAGGCGCGCTCTTTTAACCCAGGTAAAAAAAATTTAAAAATGATTTTTGTTTTAATATTTACGTTCACCTGGCTCGATGCGAAATAAGCTTCAACATACTGTAACGGATTCGGTGAGGCTTCCAACTTCTCGAAACGACGACACAGTTCTTGATTAAAAACACAGAGAATTTATTTACACTATGTATAGGAAATATCGTCAACAATTGCTAAATTATTCATCAGCAATTAAGCAATTATCACACAACACCGTAAACTCAACGTTTACACACGTATTTACTTCTAAATACGAAAACAATACAGCGAAATGCCTCGCAATAAACAGAGCTAATACACTCTCAGAACAAATTCTCAATCGAAACTCTACTTTTTATCACGCAGGACGCTTTTATAAACATCGAAGAAGTTTCCACAACATTCTTACTGCTTCTCGAAATGCGTAGACCATTATCAAATTTTATCAATGAAAAGAAAAGGAAATAGGGGGTCGTATACTTCAGCCGAATGAAAAGGGGTTGTGTATTCATTACGGGAAACTATTTACAGGTTACGTTACTACAATAATTACTATTTACAGAATTTGTAACATTGCCCCCTTCCTAAGGACTGCACGTCGCGGGCAGTACAATCCCCAGAAAGGGTGCCAAACTTCTATCACAAGTTCACAAACACACACATTAAATAACAACCAATAATGCATAGGAAACACAATAATAACAAGAAATATTACTTAACATTAAAAGCAAAAAAAAAAAAAATATTTACAACTTTTATGTTATCAACCATGGTTGTTGCGTAATACTCATGAACTATGGCCATAGTATGGGGCTAACCGATCATAATGTACAACCCTAGGTTTTGCATTAGGTGATTTTTGGATCCTCACTACGACGTCATTTAGTCGGTTAACGACTTTGTAGGGTCCATCGCAATGCGACTGCAATTTGGGTGACAGACCTTTCCGTCGGATGGGATTCCATAACCAAACCTTGTCGCCTTCGTTGAATTCATGTCCAGTAGACCTTGTGTCGTATTGGGTCTTCATCTTCTCCGCCGCGATGTTGATTCGCTCTCGTGCGAAGTTATGAACGTCTTCCAACCGGGCCTGGAGATCCTGGATGTACTCCTCAGGCGATGCAGGCGCATCCGGAGGACGACCGAAGACGAGATCACAAGGTAGCCGAAGCTCTCGTCCGAAGAGCATCTGAGATGGGGCATATCCGGTAGTCTCGTGGACAGCACTGCGGTAGGCCAGCAGGAAAGGTAGCTTCTTGTCCCAATCCTGTTGATTTCTGGATACCATAAGCGAGAGGTTGTTCAGGATTGTGCGGTTAAATCTCTCCACCATGCCGTCCGATTGTGGGTGTAGTGGTGTTGTCCTAGTTTTCTCAATTCCGAAAATTTGACATAGGCCCTTAAACACAGCAGAGATGAAATTCCTCCCTTGATCGGAATGAATCTGCAAAGGTGTTCCATATCTCGAGATCCAATGTTGGACTAGAGTCTCTGCTACGGTGGTAGCTTCTTGATCTGGAATGGGATACGCTTCGGGCCATTTGGTGAAATAGTCGATGGAAACAAGAATGTATTTGTTCCCATCAGCAGTTCTTGGTAGAGGACCCAGGATGTCGATCCCAATTCGTTCGAAAGGAGCTCCAACGTTGTACAGACGTAGCTTCCCTCTGCTTCTTTTCTTCGGTCCTTTACGAGCAGCACAGGCGTCACAAGAATGGCACCACTTCTCCACGTCATCCTTCGCCTTACTCCAGAAGAAGCGCTCCTGAACTTTATTGAGGGTTTTCAAGACACCAAAATGTCCTCCAGTCGCACTACTATGTATTTCTTTCAGAGCATCTGAAATCCTTGATCGGGGAAGTAGTAACTGCCATCTAGACTTTTTGCCGTCATCAGATTTCCATTTTCGGTACAGTACGCCGTTCCGTAAATGGAGTGAGTTCCATAAAGCCCAGTATCTTTTTGTTGCAGGGCTGAAGATGGAAACGTCCTGCCAGCTAGGACGCCGACTGTCACTTTCCATGAACTCCAAAATTGGTTTTATGTCGGGGTCTTCAAGTTGATCTTTTCGTACTTGGTCGTCACTCCATGGATCAGGTTCTGATGATATTGGAGTCACTGTCACCTGATAGGCAGTAGGGCTAGTCGTTCCATACTGTTTCTCGATTCGGGAACAATAATTGCAGTTCTCAGGACAGGGTCTCCTTGATAAAGCGTCTGCATTACCGTGAGACAACCCTTTTCGGTGCTTGATCTCCATGTCATATTCCTCGAGCCGCTGTATCCACCTGGCTATCTGGCCTTCTGGATTCTTGAAGTTCAAAAGCCAAGTTAACGATGCATGATCTGTCCGAAGCAGAAATTTTCGGCCGTAGAGGTAATGATGGAAGTGTTCTACAGCTTTCACTATGGCCAGTAATTCCTTTCTGGTGACGCAGTAATTTCGCTCCGACTTTGATAAGCATTTGCTCCAGTAAGCGATGACATGTTCATTTCCGTCAATTTCTTGGGATAAAACAGCTCCGATGCCCTCATTGCTCGCATCAGTGTCCAGGATAAAGGATTTTTCAGGTTGAGGATAGGCGAGGATAGGCGTTGATGTTAAAGCCTCCTTCAGTCGTAGAAATGCACCTTCGCATTCTTTGGACCATTCAAACTTTTGCTTGCTCTCCGTCAGCTTATGCAAAGGTCGTGCAATGTTGGAAAAACCCTTTACAAACTTCCTGTAGTACGTGCAGAGCCCCAGGAAACTTCGCAGCTGATGGATGTTTTCGGGACGACTCCAACTCTTGACCGCAAATACCTTTTCTGGATCGGTTTGTACACCTTCAGAAGAGATGATGTGACCAAGGTAGTTCACTTCCCGGCGGAACAAATTACATTTGGACGGGCTTAACTTCACATTGGCTTCCTTAAGCTTTTGCAGCACCTTCCTAAGATTTGCCAGATGTTCTTCGAAACTGCGTTCCACGATGATGATATCGTCTAAGTAGACCAGACAGGATTCGTAGAAAAGTCCTCTTAACACTGTCTCCATAAGACGCTCGAACGTAGCTGGTGCATTGCAGAGGCCGAAGGGCATCACTTTAAACTGCCATAAGCCTTGTCCAGTTGTAAACGCTGTCTTCTCTCGGTCATCAGGGTGTATCTCAACCTGCCAGTAGCCGTTCTTCAAGTCCAGGGTCGAAAACCACTTGTGACCGGAAAGAGTGTCCAAGGTGTCGTCTATCCGTGGAAGAGGGTAACTGTCTTTCTTGGTGATTTCATTCAGCCGTCGGTAATCGATACAAAATCTAGTGGAGCCATCTTTCTTTCGGACCAAGACGATGGGAGAGGCCCAAGGACTGGATGAGGGTTCGATTACATAATTCTCCTTCATCTCTTTCAGGAGGGTTTCAACCTCTTCCTTCTTGGCGAACGGTAGTCGTCTTGGATGCTGTTTAATAGGGAGGTGTTCTCCAGTGTAGTTCCTATGCTGCGTTAAATTCGTCCTGCCCACATCCTCCGATGTAGATGAAAACAGATGCTTGAAGTCCTCCACCAATTGTTCCGCAGCAGTTCTTTGATCTTTCGATAATGGCGCACTCCCAATTAACTTCGATGTCAAGGACTCGGAAGACACAGTCTCGGGGGAATTGATTCTTCTAATGATGCAGTTTACTGGAGTAAAAGTTGCCAACACTTCACCTTTTCGGATATTCCTTGGCCTTTCACTCACGTTGGCGACTCTCACAGGAATTACATCCTTAGAAAGGTCCACAAGCGTAGACGCTACCAGCACTCCTTTTAGATTATTGTTTAGGTTAGGGTATTCAACGAGTCCAAATCGAAAACTATTGCTTTCTTCAATGGAGCCAGATATTAATGATTCTGACTTTGAGGGAATCGATAAATCTGTTTGGGCTATTATTTGATGAGCGGATTTTACATCACTTTCTGCGGGGAAAACGGCTATGTCTTCTCTCATCGAGTGCAGCTCATTAGTCTTGAAGTCAAGGTTGAAGTCATACTTCTTTAAAAAGTCCAATCCGAGAATGAAGGGGTCTGTGATAGCAGCAACGAATGCCGTATGATGGTAAGTGGCATTTCCAAACACAATTTCTAAGTTTACTTTACCTTCAATCTCGATCTTGTCACCTGTCACAGTTTGGAGGGTAACGCAGGGCGGTGGCGTCCATAGAATGTTGAGTCCAAATTGACGAGCCACATCTGTTCTAATGATTGTAACATTGGCTCCAGTGTCAATAATCAGTTCGCAGGGAAACCCGTTTACGTATGCGTAAACAAACAGTCCATTACTGTAAAGGTCAAGATTTACGGTCGCCACTCGCCACGTGACGACTCAGTTTTCAAAATTGGCGACCCCAAAAAATTTCTACAGTCGCCAACTTTTTTGGGGGGTTATTTTTAATTTAGATCCCAAGAAAAGAATTTCAATGCATCAGTACTATAAGGAGTCACCGATAGAGACCGTACTCCGACTGAATGATGTTCATTTTACAAAGCTTGCATGTTCTTTCTCACTGTCTGCCTGTATGTTGGTTATTTTACGATGCTTGAATGCTCCTCTTACGCGATTTAGGCCATGTAAAAAAAGCAAGAATACAGTGAAGTAGGAAGCCATTTGCACAAGATTAGAGCGTTTGCTCCTTTGTCTTGACTCTTTGTTTTTCAAGTAATTAGCGTACTATAATCATGATTTCAAGAAGAAATCGTTGTATTTTATATTATATTTCAGATTAATTTTGATTATTTCTTCAAAGTAATTACCTTTTCACGTTTTTAGTTCAGTTGCTCAAATGGTACATTAAATTCAAACTTTATTTTTTGACATCGTATTATACACCGCCTCCGATTATACGAAACTTTTTTTTTCTTCAGGCCCATTTTAGAACCTGCAGATTATAGGCCGCCCGCGGATAATACACAGGAAAATACGTTTATTAAATGGGGTTCGTACGCTCTGGAAAACCTGGAATTGTCATGGAAAACGATATAGTTAAAAATGTCAAGGAAAATTTTAAATTTTGCCCCCCAATTTTTTTTTTTTCCAATTTTTTCCCAGGGAATTTTGTACCTTAAGTTCTAATCTTCGTTTTTATCGATGTTTCATGAAAAAATAAGTAAAAGTTTTGAGGTAAAATGAAGCTGGCAATAAAATAAAAAAGGACCGCGGACGCCATTTTTGCCCCTCAACAGTTCCAAAGAATAAAATTCCTAGGGTAAACACGAATTATGCACGAATTTAACGGGAGAAGAACATTTTCCTGCATCTAAAGCACAAGCCTGCGGATAGTAGGGTCAATTGGGAAAAATCGTTTTTTTAATCGAAAAGTCTTTTCAGCTACGAATGAAACGTAGTCGCCATTTTTATTCATTTATAAGATGGAAGTAGACACGATGCTTAAATGCCTGAGTTTCCAAAATCAAAGCAGAATTGGATGTTTTCTTTAACTGCAAACTAATTAAAACAACGCAAAATGTGCTGCAACTTGTTTTTTTTTTTTTTTTTTTAATTTATTTTAAATATGTAATTTTCTTGAGAAATGAAAAATTTTGTTCTTAAAACTAAATCTTATCCTCACTGCCTTAGACGCAAATGTGCTAAAAACTTTTCAACTGAATTGTAGTTTCACGAAGATTTATTATTTTTAAATTGTTTTCACGCTGCAAATTCAAAAAATTATTTCTTAATTTTTGTCGTCGCCGCCATATTTGGTCATTCCCAAGATGGCGGTACACAAGACTTTTTAAGATCCTAAGTTTCCGAAAATGGCGTTGGATGTTTATTGCAGTGCAAACTATTGATAACAACGCAAAGTGTGCCTTTTTTTCCCGGGTAATTCGTAATTATTTTCTGGAAAAATGCGAAATTTTATCTTCAGAACATTTTTTTTATTCTAATTGATTTAGACGCTTATGTGCTAAAAACTGACTATTTTGTCTTAATTGTAGTTGTTTAAGGATTAATTATTGATATTTTTCTAAAACAGTTTTATGTTTTGCTTTAAATCTTGTTCTGAAAGTATGAAAATATTTTGCAAATTTTGGTTTTTAAAAGTGAAAAAAAAAAAAAAAACATTTCTTTTTCCCCTGTTGCCAAAAACAATTTTTTAAATGAATTAATGCACTTACCAAAATAAATAAAACAATAAAATGTCAACTTAAAAAAATAATTTTCATTGTCAAAAAAAAAAAAACTTTCGAATTTTCAAAATTAATTTGAATTTTGAATTCAAATTATGTTTTTCACAATCACGAGTTGCGACAGAGCCCTACTCATTGGGGGCTATTGTTTCTAGAAACAGCTCCTGTCCCCCCACCCCAAGCCTCCTGGGCGGTTACGTGTGTATAGTTGTGTGTGTGTGCAGGCGTGTGTGTATGTGTAGGCACGCATGCGTGCATGTGTAGGATTGTGTGTGCGCGTAGACCTGTATGTATGCACGTAGGCGTGTGTGTATGTGTGTAAAGGCTTGTGTGTATGAGCGTGTGTGTGTGTGTGTGTGTGTGTGTGTGTGTATGAACGCGCCTGTGTGTAGGACATGGACGCCATCGACCAGGAGAAGCGGATCCCAGGAGGCACTGTTCGAAGCCAAGCCTGCAGAGGCCGGTGTCCCTGGTCCAAGCTGAAAAAGGAACCAGACGCCAAGGACGGTGAAATGAAAGCAATAAGCATTCCTGATTGCGCAAAAAAACATCATATTGTATGTTTTTTTACATAAACCCTCGAAGGTCGTTCCGATCCTATTTGATTCCCAATTAACTCAACCAGCCTTTATTCTGAAAAAATCGTCAAAATAGGAAGACAAATTATTTAATTTAAAACTTGAAAAGGCAACTTTTTTTGACCGCAGAAAGCCCCCCCCCCCCCCTGTGCGCCCCGTTTTGTCATTCCTTTGCCATAAACAATGTTCCATGTTGTCCCATAAATCCTGTATTTCATTAAAAATCCTATACATCATTAAAAATAGAAAGAAAAAAAAAAGAAAATTAATTTAAATTCTGAAATTTTGAATTCAAATTATGTTTTTCGCAATCACGAACTGAGACAGGACCCTACTCATTGGAGTTATTGTTTCTAGAAACGGCTCCTGTCCCCCCCCCCCCCCCCAAGTCTTCCTCTCCTCCTGGGCGGTTACGTGTGCATAGTTGTGTGTGCGCGTAGACCTGTGTGTATGCACGTAGGCGTGTGTGAGGGTATGTGTGTGTGTATGTGTGTGAACGTGCGTGTGTGTAGGACATGGACGCCTCCTACCAGGAGAAGCGGGTAGCTAAAAACTGGAGCTGCCGCGCCGCGCCGCCAGCAGAGGACGGTGGGCGGTGGGGCAGCATAGGCTTCTAGTCCAAGTTGAAAAAGGCACGGACACCAAAAATGGTCAAATGAGAAAAATAAGCAATCGTGATTGCTCAAAAAACTATATTACTATATGTTGAGAGCTCAGAAAAGAGTGGACTGTATTATGAAAATTTTAATTATTTTATTGATGCCAAGGTGGGCATTGAATTGATAAGGTTCTTTACATAGGCCAAGGGGCCGTTACATATATGTGCAGGGCACAGCTGAGGATTACTTCCTCACTCGTTGAGCATCCAATTGCTTCTGCTAGCTTACTCTTACTTGCCGTAGGTGGCGCTGCTGTAGGGCGTGACAGGGCACACCGAACATTCCGCCCGGCGTTGAAATGTTGATTTCAACAAATTATTATAACAAAAAATCAAATATAAATAGTAAAAAAAAAAGTTATATAAAATGACTAAAGAAATACAGAACATTCACATACAATTCAAAATTACACACAATATAAAATTCTACAGGTAAATCTTTATACATTCTCAATAGGCAAAACTGCAATTCTTGTAATTGGTCTTTTGTATATACCATTTTTAGTCTGAACTGTAACAACTCTTACATGGTTGTCTTTTCCGTAGAATATCTCACTAATTCTTCCCAATAACCATTTACAGGTAGGAAGGTTTTCTTCCTTTACAACTACCATATCTTCAATTTTTACATTTTGTTTAGCAAACAACCATTTATTTCTCTGGATTAATGTGCTCAAATAGTTATTTGACCAATTCTTCCAGATATTTTGAACCATTTTAGTTGTTTTCTGCCATAAATTAAGTCTATTATTATTTAACCCAGTTAAGTTAGGTTCAGCGATAGTATTAATTGGTCTACCTATGAGAAAATGTCCAGGAGTTAGAACATCTAAATCATCAATATTTGACGTTAAAGGAGTTAGAGGGCGTGAGTTCAAAATTCCCTCTACTTGAATAACAATTGTTAAAAACTCTTCATAGGTTAATATTGTATCTCCTACAGTTCGTTTGAAATAATACTTGAAAGACTTGACTCCTGCTTCTGCAAGACCATTAAAATTTGGTGCTCTTGGAGGTATAAATTTCCATTTTATATTTTCCTTAGTTAAAAAATTGTACAGAGAATCATTTTGTTTATTGAAAAGATCCCTCAATTTTTTAATTTCTGAATTTGCACCCTCGAAATTCTTTGCATTGTCACTAAATATTTTTTCTGGTTTACCTCGTCGGGCAAAAAACCGCTTTAAACAAGCAATACATGCTTCGGCAGTTAAGTCATTTACGATCTCTAAGTGGATTGCCTTTGTTGCCATGCAAACAAAAATACAAACGTATATCTTGTGATAGTTACCTTTCCGTTGACCCTTATACTTAATCAGAAATGGACCACAATAATCAATAGCACAAGAATTAAACGTAAAATTAACATTAATCCTTTCTGAAGGTAATTCTCCCATTATTTGTTGAGAAGGGATAGGTTTTGCCTTAGTACAAATAACACATTGATGAACAATCTGTCTAGCAATGTTCCTGCCATTAAGTGGCCAATACAATTGCCTAACCGAATTTAACAAAGCTTGTGGGCCATTGTGAAAGTTTTTATTATGAAAATAAAGAAAAATAAGTTTGGTTATCTTATGCTCAGACGGCAATATAATGGGATGCCTTTGATTATAGCTTAAATTTGCATTGTTTATCCTACCACTTACTCTAATCAAACCATTTTTATCAAGAAATGGATCAAAATATTTTAACTTACTCCTTGAAGAGAGTGGCAAACCTTTTTTCAAAGCCAAAATTTCTTCAAAAAAGTACTTACTTTGTACAAGTTGAAGAAGAAAAATTTTAGATTTTTCCATTTCATCCGAACTGATGGGGCCTGTTAGTTTACTACCTGGTTTTCTACAGTTATTGTGAAACCTAAAAAGTAAACTAATCACACGAATTAATTTCAAGAAACTCTTAGTAATACTAAAGAGGTCCTCAAAAAATAAGTTGTCATGTACAGTCAACAGGGAAGTTGTATTTTGTTTCAGTTCTTTCGCAAAATGTTCTTCACTGTAATTAGATTCTGGGTTTGAGTTGAAGGTCCAGTTGTCATCTGCAAGGAACTCAGGGCCATCCCACCAAAGCTTGTTGGTAGAGAGCGAAATGGCGTCTTGTCCCCGGGACAATGGGTCTGATGGGTTCAACTCGGAAATTACGTGTTTCCAGTCAAAATTTTTAGAAAGTTCCTGAATCAATGATACTCGATTGCTGACGAATGTCTTGAGAAGGTGTGGTGAGGTGGAGATCCAGGCGAGAGCAATAGTCGAATCTGACCACAATGTCACCTTATCTGTTTTAAGCTTGAGAGCGGTCATCACTCTGTGAACCAGTTGGCATAGCAGGAGGCACGTTGACAGCTCCAATCTGGGAATACTGACCGTCTTTAATGGTGAAACTCGGCTTTTGCTACAGATAAGTTTGCAGCTATGAGTGTCCGAGTTAGAGGATTTGAGGTATACTGACGCTCCAAATGCCTTTTCGCTGGCATCAGCGAAACCGTGGATTGAGATGGAGGTCGGATCTTGTACAAGGATGCATCTAGGAAAATTAAATGTTTCTATAATTGGAAGAGACCTTAGAAACTTGTCCCATTCCAGTAAAAAGTCATCTGGAACTTGTTCATTCCAGTCGCATTTTAGCAACCAAAGCTGTTGCATTAATATTTTGGCTTGACATATTACCGGACCGATTAGTCCTAGCGGGTCGAATAAGCGAGCAATTTGGCTGAGCACTTCTCGCTTTGTATAAGTAGAGCTTAAGTTCACAGTAACCTTAAAGTTAAAGGTGTCTGAGTTACTATTCCATAGCAGTCCTAGTGTTTTCACTGGTGAATCTAAATCTTTTTCCTTGAAAGAGAAATCTGGACAGTCTAATGACCTTACATCTGCATTAGAACGCCATTTGTGTAGACACATTTGACCTGCCTGAAGTAGTTCAGATAATTGTCTAGTTAATTCCTTGAAGTTCGTCAGATTGGACGATCCAGAGAGACAATCATCCATGTAAAAATCGTTGAGGACGATTTCCGAGGCTAATGGGAAGCTTTTTTCTTCATCCCTTGCAAGTTGTTGCAGCGTTCTTGTAGCAAGATATGGGCTGCTTGCACATCCGTATGTGACAGTTTTTAAGCGAAAAATTTTGTCCGGTTCCTCCTTTCCTTCTCTCCACAGGATTTTTTGGAAATTAGTGTGAGAAGGATCTACTTCGATTTGGCGAAACATTTTATTGATATCAACAGTAAACGCCCAAATATGTTTTCTAAAACGCGTTGTTATAGCAAAGAGATCATCTTGGATCATTCCTCCCTTTAATAACAAATCATTTAGTGACTTCCCGTTAGTTGTTTTGCAACTCCCGTCAAAAACAACTCTTAATTTTGATGACGTGCTGGACGGTCGGAGCACACCATGATGGGGAAAGAAAAAACCCTCTTCAGGATTTTTATCTTCAACTATTTCCTCCATATGGCCTAAATTTTCATATTCTTGAAGAAAACCTACATACAATTCTTTTAATTTTGGGTCGCGATCTAATTTTTTCCACAACTGAGTTAATCTCTTTGAAGCGATTTGCTGAGAATCCCCCAATCCCTCATCATTTGATATTTGAGGTTTAAAAGGCAAATAAACAACGTATCTACCATCATTCTTCCGATAATGAGTATTTAAAAAATGTTCATTGCAATAACGCAATTCTTCACTAACTATTGGTTTGGTTTGATCAACCTGCTCAATTTCCCAAAAGGAGGTTAATGCTTTGTCCAAACGTTCAGATTCTAAAAGTAGAAAACATGAATTAGATGATGGTTTATCGGATTTTGATGGGGGTACAGTACCTGATACGATATGACCAAATACAGTTTCAACTAAATATAACTGTGAGTTATCAATTTTAATTTTATTTTTGCCTAAAAGATAAAAAAACAGGGAGGCTCCCAGTATTACATCTACCTTTTTTGGAATATTCCATGCCTTGTCCGCTAGTTTCATATTTGACGGAAAATTATAATTGGAAATATTTATATGACATGAAGGGAAGACAGCAATTTTTGGAACAACTAACATATCCAGATGGTATAATTTAGATTTAGTTTCGTTAGATAACTCAGTTGAGATAAATGATTTTGAATTACAAATGGAATCACTGATTCCTGCAATGGGAACGTGGGTTTTTTGCTTCTTTAATCCTAAAGAATTTGCGGCATTCGTGGTGATTAAATTAACACTTGAGCAGCAATCTAAGGAAGCCACAAATGAACTGAATGATCCACTGCTATTTTTCAAATAAATCACAGCTGTGTTCAAAATAACGCAAGGATTTTTCTGATTCTCATGCGCTAGTAAGGAGGTTGAAGTAGAAGGGAAGGAAGGGAGGGGTGGACTTGATATATCGCCTACTTGAGAAGACGTATTGGCGTCTTCTTTTTTTTCTTGCTCGATGCAATGAATCAGACTATGATGAGCCTTATTGCAAATGAAGCATTTGCTCTTCGAAAGGCAAGGATTTGGAAGATGGTTATTCAAACAAATTCTACAAAAGTTATACTTATTTACTAGGCCTATTCTTTTGTTTAAAATTATTTGTTTAAATTTCTCACACCGGTATAAGGGGTGCGTTTCATTGCAATTGAAAATCACACATTGCTTAGTTTTATTATTATTTTTCAGAAGAGAGTGGTTTTCACTATTTGGATGGGTGCCAAGTTTCATATTAACTTGGAACTTCTTTTTCTGCGTTTGAGAAGTAGACGCTTGAATTATTCTCGAACGCTCTTCTAAAAAGCTTAAGAAATCGTTCAGTTTCGGAATGACATTTTTGTTTAGTTTCATTTCGAAACTCTTTCTGACATCTGGATCTAATTTTTGAAACAAGATGTACAGAATTAATGTGTCTGACAGTTCATTAGATTTCAATCCAAGTAAATCTAATGCGCGGATTTGACATTTTGTATCATCTATCAGTTGCATTAACTGATTGGGAGAGTCTTGAATCTTAGACATAGTTAATATTTTAAGCACATAATGTTCTATTACTGCGCGTTTATTTTCATATCTGTCTTCTAAAGATGACCAAAGAGAGTCATATGTATCTTGAGACGATTCAAGTCTTTTAGCTTCTCCCTTTAAGCAACCTTTTAAATAGCATAATTGTTGCGTGGGGTTTAGTTCAGGATTATTCCCGATTATTGACATGAATTGAACTTTAAA
Source organism: Uloborus diversus (assembly GCF_026930045.1). Classification (NCBI taxonomy): domain Eukaryota; kingdom Metazoa; phylum Arthropoda; class Arachnida; order Araneae; family Uloboridae; genus Uloborus; species Uloborus diversus. Next base: position 105,226,781 of record NC_072733.1, read on the forward strand.
GTTCTGGAAATCTTCATACCTTCCCGAAAATGAGGGTAAGGGTAAGTCGGGAATTTTAAATTTGTTTACATTTTTAACAGTTTCTTCGTTAGCAGAATTGCTGCTTAATTTCGAGAGGAAAATATTTATTTTTACCTCTGCTTGATCCAGTTCGTCTTGAAGCTCCATTGTCAGGGATAGAGCGTCCTTTAGATCGATTTCATCCGGGAGTCTTGTATAGGACAAGAGCATCTCTTCAAGTGCTGATTTCAGTTCGAGAACAGCTTTCATTTTACTTTTTAGTAGAATTTCTGTTTCTGTCACATCTTCAATATCCAGGGTAAATAAAGATGCGAACTTACACAATTTCTCTACTTTGACTTTTAGCGCTCCGCGTTGACGGTTTAATCCAACAAGTGATGTCATTTTACTGGAGCTCAGGGTCGCACGGACCAACTGTTGAGAGCTCAGAAAAGAGTGGACTGTATTATGAAAATTTTAATTATTTTATTGATGCCAAGGTGGGCATTGAATTGATAAGGTTCTTTACATAGGCCAAGGGGCCGTTACATATATGTGCAGGGCACAGCTGAAATAGTTCTTCACATAGGCCAAGGGGCCGTTACATATATGTGCAGGGCACAGCTGAGGATTACTTCCTCACTCGTTGAGCATCCAATTGCTTCTGCTAGCTTACTCTTACTTGCTGTAGGTGGAACTGCTGTAGGGCGTGACAGGGCACACCGAACACTATATTTCTATAAACTATATCTTATATTTCTGCTGTGATGTGGACGCTAATACTCGCAATCGATTAGGAATACATTCCATTGAAAATCGTTTAAACAACGGGGGCTAGTTTCTATTTATTCGAATAACTGTTATAATTTTTTAATCTTCAATCGCATCAGATTAAAATATAAGCCCAATAGCCAGTCCTTTGATCGTTTTCCCTTCATAATCATCCTAACATAGAGATGCTGCGTATGGAACGTAGTCGCCATATTTGGTCATACCCTTAGTTCAAATAATGCAAAAAGAATGTTTTTTCTTTTGGAAATATATTCTAGGTAAATGCCAAATTGTATATTACTGGAGGAGGTTTGTAGTTAATTATTTTTATGGCAAAAAAAAAAAAGAAAAAACAATAATCTTAATTGTTGAAAAAATTCAAATCATATGTTTATCTAATATTTTTTCGATTCCCTTCGTGCTAATTTTCTTAGTTAATTCTTTTCATTAAACTAGTTACCTGAAAAGTGCTTGTTGATTTTTACCACCATGGCATTTGCAATAATTTACAAAAAGATTTTAAAGGAATTTGTTGTTGTTTTTATGGGAAATACTTTCTTTTTTTCACTGTGGGACCATTGTACTGTGTAGACTACTTTATTTTTGGTTTAATGATTTTTTTTCTTATGAAACTTTAAAATGGGTGGACTGAATCATTTGCTTCAGGAGCTCCCAACCTTCACCCAATGCCTCTTATATTTCCATGATTAATATAATTTATATTTCTTGTTAGCATTCCTTTAGCATCACTTTCATAACATTTGTTTAAAATACAATTTGAAATCCCCCCCCCCCCCCATTCTTGTACTAGAGCGCTGTTTTCAAAACCCCGTAAAACTGGTGTCCACCAAGTTTTTTGAGTCTAGTGGCCATTGGCCACTTGAAAATTTTCTAAATCTTGAGGTCTACATTACTGCCGCCACTCGTCGATGAAATCTGGAAAACTTTAAGATGGGGCTCATTCCAATTTGGCGACCTCCGCCCCGCGAGATTGCCATGGCTTAGTTTTCCCGGACCTGAGAGGGAGAGGCGCTCTTCCCTCCGGTTTCTTGGCGAGCTTCACAGTTTCTTCGCAAGTGACCCTCGCCGCCACATTTCCAGCACTTAAGTGGTTGTCGATTTTGGTCCTTGGGAGCCGAAATCCTTTTGAGGGTTCCTGCAATTTCTTTTATTTGCTTTTCCAGTTCAGCAAAGCGTGACGAAACCGGATCAGGCTCATCAGTTTTCACGCCGCGGATTGAATGGCGATCCTTGCGGGTTGCTTGCTGGGCGGCCTCCAACTTCATCGCATACACAACAGCAGAATTCAGGTCTTTGACATCCGCCATCCGTAGAGCTTTCTGGATTTCCGGATCTCGAACCCCGTCGATGTAGTAGTTGAGTGCCAGGTTGTCTCGAACATCCGCAGGACAGTCGCAAAAAGCAAGATGAGACAGTCTCTCGACGTCAGCCGCTAGCTCTTGCAGGGTTTCCCCGGTTTTCTGGAAACGGGACTTCAACTGGAGTCGGCTGAAATCTTTCTGGCACTTCTCACCGAAGCGAAGCTCCAACGCAGATGTGAGGGCGGCGAAATCCAGGCGCTGGATGTCCGGAAGGGTCTGGAGAATGTCTGCTGCGTAACCTCTCAGGGATGCTGCAAGATGACAGGCCTTGGTAGCAGAGTCCCATCCGTTTGCTTCCGCCACTATCATGAATTGGGTCTTATACACCTGCCACGAACTTTTCCCATCAAATGTGGCCAGTTTAATGGACGGTCGAGCAACAGATGTGGGAGCGCCAAACTGTACAGAGCTGCTTTCCGCGGTCGCTAATCTCCTTTCCACGTCCTTAATTATTTCTTCCTTAAATGAAGTCAATTTCTTGTCTTCTTCTTCCAACTTATCTTCCATATTGGCGATTCGCTCCTCCACAGTATCAAATTTTTCTTCCAGAGCATCGACTTTATCTCCCATGGCGATTAGTTGATTCTCCATCATGGTTTTCATCGACGTTAGGTCACTTTTCATTTCATCGTGACTTGTAGTAATTTTAGCAGTTAAATCACTATTTAACAGTTCTTGGTTAGTCGCTAATTCATTTTTCAATTGTTCTTGATCAGCCGCAATGTCATTTTTTAATTGTTCTTGATTTGCAGTAAAACTTGCAGTCAAATCACTTTTTAGCTGGTCTTGATTAGCCGCCATATCATTTTTCAATTGTTCTTGATTAGCCGCCATATCACTCTTCACAGAGGTGATTGCGTCAAGAAGTTGTTTTAATTGTTCATCCATTGCACGAGTAATCACCATAAAAACAAAGTCCAAATTTAAAAAGTCTTTATGAAAAAAATGTCCAAAGTCACACTTACTCCAAGAAAGTCCAGAAGTAGCCCCACGTTGGGCGCCAAATTGTAACGGATTCGGTGCGACTTCCACTTTCTTGAAATGAAAACACAGTTCTTGATAAAAACACAGGAAATTTATTTACACTATGTACAGGAAAGATCGTCAACAACTGCTAAATTATTCATCAGCAATTAAGCAATTATCACACAACACCGTAAACTCAACGTTTACACACGTATTTACTTCCAAATACGAAAACAATACAGCGAAATGCCTCGCAATAAACAGAGCTAATACACTCTCAGAACAAATTCTCAATCGAAACTCTACTTTTTATCACGCAGGACGCTTTTATAAACATCGAAGAAGTTTCCACAACATTCTTACTGCTTCTCGAAATGCGTAAACCATTATCAAATTTTATCAATGAAAAGAAAAGGAAATAGGGGGTCGTATACTTCAGCCGAATGAAAAGGGGTTGTATATTCATTACGGGAAACTATTTACAGGTTACGTTACTACAATAATTACTATTTACAGAATTTGTAACAATACAAAGCATTAATAAATAGAAAATCGCTATTTTTGAGCTTGCGTTACTCGGGCTCTGAGGTACAGCAGGTATTAAAATACGAATGGGGGTTTTGAAAATAGAGATTGTGTGACTCAAAGTTACCCTGAATGATTGAAACGGTAAACATCAAAGTTATTTAAAAGACATTTTTGCAATAAAACCCGCACTTATAAGGAAAACAAAATCTTGCAGTTCAATTGTAACTGGTTTCTGGTTCCTCTTATCCCAACGCTCGTAATTAGAGATAATAAGCCAGCTCAACATTATCGTGAAACTACGTTGAGCTGGCCATTCTAAATTACGTCGTTTCCAAGGTTACTTACTAATGCTCCGAAGACAGGTTGATCAATATCATTTCTCTGTAGCCGGGTGGGTCCTCTCGAAAAGAATTAGGTCAGGAAATTATACCTCATGGAGGCCCAAGCTTTATAGAGGCGACTGGAGTTATAGCAACCCAGTGTTCCTATGGCTTTTGAAGAAAAAAAAAAGCAGATTGACTTCCGTGTGACGTCAATCTGCACATTCGATATAACGACTCGTATAACGAATCTGAATCATCTAGGGATTTTTCCAATTCTGAAATTTTGGTAAGACATTACTTGTCGGGAAACAAAAAGCGAAAAAATGTTCGACTTCATTAAAAAATAGACAAACTTCCTTCAAAAAGACCCTCCCCCCCCCCCTACGTGACCAGGGCCGACGACGAGAGACATTGTCAGCCTAGTCGGAAACTAGGGGCTCGGCACGGGAGCAGAGTAGTATATGTTTGATAAGTTTGATGGAGGGAGTGGGGGCGGAGAGCAAACTGACAAAGCGCCCGTCTTTGCTCTCGGCGGCACTGTACAAGATGCGACTATAAACATTCAGAACCGAAGCTGCTCCCTCACGAATTTTCTAACTATGCCATCTTTTTCCACTGCCCTCGCCCCCTGTTAAAGATGACGGGCTTCGGCGCAAAATGCCTCACACTAAAGTAAGTAAATATTTTTTCATTCAATAATTTAGTCTATTTATTTAGTCTCCTCCAATCATTTAGATCGCGCAATAATTTTTTACCAATTTTGTACATACTTTTTAGGAACATTTCACAGTAATGCGCTTACTTGGTGGCATTGATCATCGACCGAAACGAGCACTGAACAAAAATCTTAAAAAACATCAAGAACATTTTTATGGGCGCTTGATAAGCAGCGATCGCAATAGTAAATTGGGGGGTCTTTTAACTGTCCAAATACGTATTATTGCCGAATATATGTTGAAATGTCACAAGAAAATTTCTAACGTGTGACCCAGTTTTCACCCGTTCAATCATTTCAGCCAACATTTTGGCATGATAGCTACTTTTATGCTATGGATTTTTTTTTTTTTTTAAAGAACCGAACACTTAGCAAAAATGTTTAAAAATACAACTAAAGAATATCTGCAAAACATGTATCGCAAAATTTTTCAGAGAGAAAGAACATTCTATACTGCCTTTCTAGAAATGAATGAGAAATTTATTAGTTTTTTTTTTTTTTTTTTTTTTTTTCCCCTTTTCCAGTTGGGACAGAAATTTGGCTTGAATATATTGATGAAAAAAAAAAAAAAAAAAACCCTCGAGAGCTTCGTCAAAGAAGAAACAGTCTCAACGGGAAGAAATGCAAATCATAGAGGAGGAAGGGAGGAAACTTATACCATCGAATTCAGACACAATCAGGCCAGGGTAGCCGATTTCCTGACGTCCGTCATCATATAGAGTGGCGCCGTCTATATGATATACGTCATCACCTAGTGTCATTTTTGGAAACAACGGGAAAATGTTTAGTCGTAATCTCTCGTGAGTACTGCCTTGTTAGTTTACGAACCATACTCCAACCGCTTTATACTATGTCAAAGGGAAGACAACGAACTTTATTAGAATTTTTCAAAATAACAGAGTTTGGATGATGAAGCTAAAACCCATTAAACCAGTGAAGAACTACTAGGTAATAGTGCTGATAATCAAGGTACGTCGAATGGTTTTGTGCTTTGCTTTCATTCAATTTTTTATGCAGTAACTTTGTTACACAGTAACTGAACTCATGAAAATCGTGACTATACCAGGGGCGGATACAGGGGGAGGGTCATGGGAGTCATGCCCCCCCACACACACCTAAACCGTCGATACTATAATAAATCACCGTTGTGTTCAAACAATTTATGAAAAAAACAAACGATTACAGTAATTTTTTTTCTTAAAAAAAATAAAAGTAAACATTTGAAGCATTACTTCTTTTCCATTGCTTATGGAATTGATTAGTCACGTTTTTGTCCTAATGGGTGCATTATTCCTGACCGATTTCGTGCTTTCTATTGACACCCAAGCAGGTTAAGAAATTTTTCGCGCCCAAAACCTTAGATTCATTTGTTGGGGGGGGGGGGAATTCCTCAGCATGATCCACCCCTCTTAAAAGGTAGTCTGTATGCACCCCTGTACTATATGATCAACTTCACTTGAAAGGGGGAGATTCTCAGTTTTCAGAAATTAAGTCATTCTCTGGAAATTATTTTCAAGAAATAAAAAGAAAGTACTTTCATATTGAAATAGCAAGAAAAAGCGGGAGGTGGTACCGCGAATGAGTAATCTATCGAAAGAGCAATTCGAGTCCACAATGGTTTTCCTGACCAAAAATTAGTTCATTTTATTTCCAAAAGGCAATCCCTCCTCTCTTAAAAGGCGTTGCCAGTATTTGTTTACTTTGGACCGTTCGTCAGCAATAGATAAATCGATTGTTGAAGAAAAACAAAAGCTTTATCTTCCTCTAGCGTTTCTGTTATAAAAATAGGGCAGCATGGCTGAAAAGAGGGAGAAAAAGAAATGATTTCATTGAAAGCTTCACTTGATGAATAGTTTTATGCTTCCCATTTTGTTTATAATTGCAATATTACTTTTCGTCATTCCTTACTAACTAAAGTTTTGGTGAACATATATATTGGCGTGCCTAGCATAGGGGACACCCGGGGCGGTAATTTGTGGTGACCCCCCCCCCCCCCGGGAAAGTTTTCAAATTTGTAATCGTAAAAATGCATTTTAGCTTTATATTTTTCAAAAAATTGCATTTCATTTTGGGTGTCACCCCAAAGACCAGTGATATCCGGAGCGGACCGCCCCCCCCCCCCCCGGGAGCGACGCCACTGTATATACATATACAGTCGAACCTCCCTTAACGGACACTTCCAGATTGCGGTCACTCCCCGTTAGCGGACAGTTTCTGAATCCCCAGACCCTCGAGATAGGCGTATAATGTATTTCACTCCTCGTTAGCGTACACTGCCGTTAGCGGACAGTAAATCAGTCGAGTTTCGTTTTATTTTTCTGTGTCTGGTAAGATTTTGCTCAGCACTGCTTCTGTGGCAAGCATTTTTCTATTCCTTAGCGATGTTCTGGGGTTAACCAACCCCGATAAGAAGATAAAAACTCCTTTTTCTCCGAAAACAGGAGCCATTCAAGTCGAACTTTTAATTTGAAGCTTATGAAAGTTTTGCTTTCATTTCATGAACGAAATTCCAGCAAAAAACAGAAGAAGAAAAATCTTTCTCCTCTTACATAGTACTTTGCATTATCAAATTTGCATGGGAGAGGAATTCATTCAAAAATACATTAACATCAAGAAACTTAAAATTGAATGGAATGCAAACAAATCTGAGTGGATGATATCTGCAATTGTGACTAAATGGCTCATGAATCTGGATGAAAAAATGAAGAAAAGCAACAGAAAAATTATTCTTTTTATGGATAATGTAAAATTGCATCCTAACAATTTGAACACAGAAAATGTCAAAATCATATTTTTTCCACCTAACACGGTATTTGTCTGTCAACCCCTAGATCAGGGAATCATTCGCGCATTTAAATGCGCACGCATATCGAAAGCTTTCGCTAAGAAGCATTTTGTCAAAAATGTCCGACAGCAACGACATTCAAGGGCTGAAAAAAATCAGTCACAGTATTTGACGCTACTGTCTGGAATGCAGATGCTGTTGCAAGTGTTAGTACTAGTTGTGTCCTGAACCGTTTCAAAAAAGTTGGTTTCTGGAAAACCCAAGAGATGCTTTTTTCTAATGCTTCAAGTAAAGATAATGAAAATGAACTCGCTACTTTAATGAAGTCTTTTGATTCTTCCGTAGAAATTGAAGAGTACTTGTGTGCTGACAGTAATTTGGTTACTGAAGATGTGAACTGCGACATCACTAGTCTTCCGGAACTGAACAAAGCAGCACGAGGGGAAGATAACGAAGAAGATTATGATGAAATACAGAGGACATTTCGCTATACAGTAGCCAATAATAAAGATTCCCTGGATTAAACTCAAGGTTTAAGGCAATTTTTCATGAAGGCAGATGATTATGAAGGATTAGAACTAGCGAACAAACTAAAAATTCATTTGCAGAAAAGAGTTAATTATACCTCTAACCATGCAAAGCAAATAGTTTTAACGTTTTGTTCCAAATGCTAAATAATGGAGCACATAAAAAATGCTTTCCCATTTTATTTTCTCGAAAGATTCAGCGGATTATTTACTTATTGGGTAAGTACACTTATATAAGCACTACTTAATAATTTAATTTAGAATTATACACTATGTGTAGGTTGAAAATACAAAATTAAAATGTTATTGTAAATTCAGACTCCCCAATGGTGGACACTCCCCGTTAACGGACATTAACTTTGGTCCAAACGGTGTTCGCTATTGGAAGGTTTGACTGCATATATTTAAACTTTCTCTCACTTTTTTTAATTTATTTATTTTTGTACTACATTTTCTTATTTGCTAATTCCTGCACATGGAGATAATTAGAATTTTACCACATTAAACTTCACCATTATAAGCGTGGTTTCTAAAGTCAATACTATGTAGGTGAATTATTATGAGGAAGGTTTAGATTTTACAATGTTGGATTCCCATTCATCTTTTGACTTCCTGATTCCATGAAATATGATCCTAAAGAGTTTGCATAAGAATGATAACGTTTTTTAGAATTTTTTTGGCACCTTCAAAGAATTTTCAAATAGTTTATTTAGTGAGTGCTCACTGATACGCTTTTAGTAAATATTACCCAAGGTAGGATAAAATCGCTCTTCAAAACTCGTACTATTTTTTAATGAAAATGATTAAGAAAATCTGAGCTGGATAGTTTTGATATCAATAAGCGATTAAAAGCACTAACTCCACTCTCCCTGAGTTTTTTTTTTTTTTTTTCATTTTAAAGTGTTTTAAAGGCTTAATTTCTGCGCATCGTGTCCAGGTGTATCACAACCAAATACAAATCCACGCGTAAGTGATGTACTTCTCCAAACTGAATTTATTCCTTATCTTGCCCTTGAGATTTAAAAAGAGAAAAAGAAAAAAGAAAGAAGTCGGAAAATCATAATTTGAACCCCTCCCCGTATTTATTGACTTTTCGATGGAAATTTCCGAGTTTAATGCTGGAGAACAGGAAAAATGCTGGAAAATCGTCTTTAAACGTTCCCCTTATAAAAAGGAGAATAATTATCCGTGAAGTAAAAGATAATTAAAAATAATGCTTAGCATTTGCATTTGTTTCCTACTTTTTTCTTTGAAAATGAGCGATATAATAAAAGAAAAGGTCGTTAATAAGACATGAATTTAAACGCAGAAAACTAGTGAACAGGATGAATGAAAAATCTATGGATGACATAGATCTCCGAAATATGAGTAGGCTTTTAGAATAAAGATTCTTACTACGCCTTCTCCGAAGATTACTGCTGAATCAACATTCATCAAGGCAGTTATTTTTAACTATCAAAGCAAACGAGGCGTTCGGTTCCGTAATAGGGCATTCCCATTACGCATTCTGCATCTAATGTACATAATCATTTCTTATGAGAGCGGGAAGTTTACGATCATTTTAAAACAGGTTTCGCTTTCAAAGTTGTCTAGCAAGATATTGTCATTAGTTGCAAAAGGTATTTCAATTATAACTGATCGACCAAAGCTCTATCGAATTCCTATTTAATTCAAGTTTAAAAGCACAGATAAAAAAAGAACAGCGCATATCTTTTTACTTCCTTTTACAAAAAAGGAAGTATTGTATTCGCGAAAAAATTTTCAATCAAAAATCAGACTTAATTTCCATCTTGTTCACCCCCGAATGAATGTTTTTTTTTTTTTTTTTTTGACCCCGACCACACGTGGATATATGCCTATGAACGTACAGACACCTGAAATATCCATTTTGACGATCGCCGAGTTAATTACAACGAGTTTTCTCGCGACTTCCGTATGTATCTCGCATAACTCAAAAACGGTATGTCCCAGAAAGTTGAAATTTGGTACGTAGACTCCTAGTGTAGTCTAGTTGTGCACCTTCCCTTTTGGTTGCATTCGGATGTTCCTAAGGGGGTCTTTTACACCTTTTTAAGGGGAAATCATTGTTAATTTCAATGCTAACTCAAGTGGTGTTATAATTTGTCAAACACTTGGCGACATATCGCCAAGCTTTTGGCCACCAAGTTTTGTCACCAATTTGGCGAAAAATTTGGGAATTTTTTTTTTTTTTTTTTTTGAGCAATCACGATTGCTTATTGTTTTCATTTGACGGTCCTTGACGTTGTGGTTTCTTTTTCAGCTTGGAACGGCAGCACCACCGGCCTCCGGTCCTGAGCACTCCCCCTTTAGCCGCTTTTCCTGGTCGATGATGTCCATGTCCTACACATACACACACACACACGCCTAAGTGCATACACACAGGTTTACGCACACACACAAGCCTATACGTGCACGCACGTGCGCTTGCACACACAACTATACGCACGTAACCGCCCAGGAGGAGAGGCAGGCTTGGGGGGACAGGAGCCGTTTCTAGAAACAGTAACTCCAATGAGAAGGGTCCTAACGTGATTGCGAAAAACATAATTTCAATTCAAAATTTTAGAATTCAAATTAATTTATTTTTTTTAATTTTAAATCTGGTTTTAATTCGGCCAATGTTGGTGATATTTAAAGAGTTAACCACTGAATCACATTAAAATTGCCAATAAAGGGGAAATAAATCTGTGTAAAACGTTTTTATCTTCGGTTCGGAAGGGGCAAGGAGTGAAAATATTTAGTGTTTTCCCTTGCTTACTCCAAAGTGCTATTATAATTAAATTGGCGTAAAAAGAAGTCATATGATGCACACATCAGCTCGTTTCAGATTGAAACCACACTTGGGGCAGTGAGAAGCAAAGGGATGTAACTGGACTTTTTAAAGTTTTGAGTGAAACGCGTTTTAAGTTCAGATCCACGGCAGGTTTTCATTGGATTTTTTTTTTTTTTTTAATCTTGTTTTTTCGCAGCACCTACCAGAGCTACTAGTACCATCTTCTGCGCCATAACAAAGAAGAGGTTGTCCTAACATTTGCACTAGTTATCTCGAAATTTTTAATTTTGGAACTTACATCCCTTTGCTTCCCACTACCTCATTTGAAAAACTAAAATTCGTTTTGATTTTTTTTTCCTTTCGTTTAAATGGATTTTTTTTAGGAACACAGAATTCTGTATTTTGCTGCAAAGTTGCAAATAATACTAATAATATTAGTAATATGATTTTGTTTCCGCATTTTATTTCTGCGAAAAAACTTCTGTTTGCGAGTAAAATCCTTTCAAGGTTCGATGACCCTTCGGCGAATGCTACAGTGATCCGCGAACCTTATATTGTGAATTTGTGCTAAAGCTGTTAAAATACTATATGGGGGGGGGGGGGGGAGGGTATCGAAAACGTATGACCAAAAAGTTCCCCAAAGTAGACTTTACGCTGAAATACTATTTAATTTAGAACTCGAGCTTTAAGTGTTAATGAAAATAATTGGGAATATTGCAAGTGCAAAGCACAAAAGTCGTATTTGTATATATATATTTTTTAAACCAAAATTTAGTTATTGAAGAGGTGGTTCTTTATCACAGATTTTACCCCTATACAATGTTTTATGGTCATTTGTGAATGGGATTTTTTTTTCTTTTTTTTAAATCTGAAAACATGAAATCTCAATCAAACGTACAGAGGCCGTAAGGCATTAAAGAGCAATTTGTCATTTTAAGCTCAGCTGCAGATACTTTTTAGTGCTTAGCACGGCAGAATAAGAGTTGAATACATTAAAAAATATGTGGGCCCTGCTAATTTCAAAACATAAAAACACTCTACTTTCTTGTGACCTTGAAGTTAAAAATCATTGATCGCTGCAGTATCGCACTCCTTTGTCCTATCCAGCAGAAATGTTATGAAAATGTTCTCCAAGTTTATAAAAGTGTACTCACATGTTAACTTGTTTTCGTACTAGAATGGACAATACAGTAAAACCTGTAAAGTTGACCACCCTTGTAAGTTGATTACCTGTCTTTGTTACCCACCAATATGCATCAAATTTGGCTGAGATTCGAAAACAAACCCTTTGTAAGATGACCACATGTGAAAATTGACCACTAAAGTACTGCACCGCAAGTGGTCAACTTACATAGGTTTCATTGTATGGCTTAAAACGAAGGGTTTGAGGGAGGGGGTGTCTCTCCACACTGCACTCCTGATCCAGATATGCCGTCGACACTGGTTTATAGCGTCAAATCAGATCCTGACTATATCGCGATTAGCGAATTTAGACGACGAAGTACAGTAGAACCTCATTATGCGGATTAATAGGGGATCCATTCGTTGAATTGATCAAAGAACGTTTTTTTTTAGAAAAATAAAGTCAATAATAATAATACAATTTCAAAATTCAGTCAAGATACACAGTAAAACTGTTAAATACAAGAGGATAGAATTTAAAATTGCATAAGAGAGAGAAAAAAAAAACATTATTGCTCTAACTTGCCTTGTCTTCGCAGTATGTATGAAGCGAAATCCAGTTTAATAGGGTCCGGACTAATGAGGGTAACGATTCTTCACTTCTAAATCAAATATTTTCGCAATTAAAACTATTAAACTTATTTAAGATCTTTTGAATATTCTTTTCAACATTAATGGAATCCTCTAGAATGAAATATCTCTTTAATTACCGTTGCTCCAGTCCGGTGGAGATAGGATTACAGACACACTTACACACGCGCACAGGTTTTAATAGTAACTAGGGGGCTCCACCCCTTGCTCGTTTCGCAAGCCAACCCCAACCCAGTATCTTGCCACGTTAATGAAGAATTTTGAATTTTTAGAAGCTAATGAATGACAAACGAATGAATGTCAACTATACATTCATGACACATCACGGATGCATTAATACCGTTCCTATACTAATTTACTGGGAGAATAAATTGCCTTTTCATCCCCCTCCATCCTTTGAAAAAAAGTTTCGATTTACATGTCGACTCTGTTTTATGTATCATTTTCCGGCAATATTAAAAAGACGCCTACCGAAAGGAGCATCGTGTTTGTTAACATAAAACCCATGCGAGCGGCTTTCACAACAGCAAAAGATCTTCTTTCAATTGATGCAGTCTCACATTGGACTCCATGCCAATGAAAGTGCTCGTCTTTTAGCTAGAGATGCAAAAAAACCCATAATTTTGGAGCCACGGGAATAAACTCGGGAATTTTTAGGAATAAACCCAGAACTTTGGGGAACATTGTGAATTTTGAAAGTAAGCAAAGTCCATGTTTTTCCACGTTGATTCTGGTCTTAGTATGTAAGATTTTTTTCAGATGCTAAATTGATCAATTCATTGCTAAAAAATCTTTTATGTTCTCAGTATAAAATGAGCAATTTAAAATTCAAATTAAAATATAAAAAAATAAATATAAAACTTAAATTATGCTTGTTTAACTTTTTTTTCTTTTGTGAGAAATTCAAATTGTTGGTTGATGTCCAAAAATAATTGCGTAAGCAACCCTTGCTTACGTGGAATGATTTGTCTTATCTCAGTGAAAATATTAAAGAGTGTTATATGCAAATAAATCATTTTATGGTTAATTACAGATTGGTAGTGTTGAAGAAAAATTCAATCGGTTAAATAATTATTGGTTAAATATTTAATTGCGAACCAATTTCTTAAAAAAAGTCAGTTCAGGATAGCTGAACAGTTTATTTGTTATAATTTTTCTAGAAAAAATGTGGGGTAACTTGCATTTACAACAGCAAAAAGCTTTATAACTTTCAAATGGTACAGGAAATAAGTTAAAATCTAAACAAAGTTTTCCTTTTTGTCAATTATTTGATAATTCCCGGGTATTTTCAAAATTTCCTTCCTAAAAATCACGGTTTATTCCCGGGAATAAATTCAGTTTTTTCCTCTCCTTGCAACTCTTCTTTTAGACCAGGAAGGTGTGCCTCTGATCAGGGCTGGCTCTAGTAGTTTTGCCGCCCTAGGCGACGTTGACAAGTACCGCCCCCCCCCCCTCCATTGCTCTTTCTAAAGTAAGTTATTCAAATACAAATCGGTAATAAACAAAGAAATAAAATCCTGACTTATATCCAAGCCTTAACAGTTTTCCACGATCAAATACTCCAGATAGACTGGTACATTAAAAGTAATCCTTTAACTTCAAACTGTTTCTTTTCTCCCATTTGTCATTTAAAACTAAATAAATAAAAACCTATCATTTTTTGAAAGAATGGCGGGACGGGTTTAAAATCACTAAACAAGTCGCATCAGAGGTAAAAATTTCGCCTTTTGCACATTTTTTATTCAGGACTTACACATTAACCGTTAACAAAATTTAAGAATCATTTTTGGACGGGAAATTTTACAGTATATTTTTTCTTCTATTATTTGAGCCCAGATGTTGAACACGAGTCACTTGAAATAACTTTTACTTTCGAGGTAGGCCATGCAAAGTCGCTAGTAGATAAATAAATCAAGTAATTTGCCGCCCTTAAAATTAAAGTGAGTTCCTAATTAAATTCCAAACTGGTTTTTGCATATCCAAACACTGATATACACTTTAAACTATCTTTTTTAACATTAAAGCAGCGCATCTTGTGGCACTTAAGCATGTATTAATATTTTCCAAAGACTTTTAAATCGCATAATTTCCCGCCTCTCAAATTAAATTGAATTTCTAGTTGAATTCCGAACTATGTTTTGCATATTCAAACACTGGTACAAATTATTATTTTTTTTAACACTAAAGCTGTGTATTTTTTGGCACTGAAACAGATATTAAAAACTTTAAAAAAATTTTTCAATTTCGAAATTTGCCGCCCTAGGCGTCCTCCTAGGTCACCCACCCCTGAAACTGGGCCTGCCTCTGATAAACAAATGTCAAAAGGCTCTTAGATCTTTCTCTGATATCTGTTCAAACCGGCAGATATTTGCATTCAATCAAAATAAAAAGCGAATGCTTGGCATACTTATAGTTACATTCTTTTGCTATCTAATAGTAAATTATTTATGTGAATTTAGTCTACAAATTTTTTACGTCTACAAATTTGATCCGGATAAGCGAGGTTTTACTGTAAGACAACACCAACGTCTAGTACAGTGGCCGCCGCTTATATGAATCACGTTTGTTGCAAATAGATTTGATTCCATAAAACGGCTGATTCCATAAAACGGCTGATTCAATAAAGCGGCTGATTCAATAAAGCTAGATATTGTTCTGTTTTTGACGATTTGATTCATTAAAGCGGTTGATTCAATTAACCGACGTCCACTGTAATGAGCAAGCACATTGCAGGCGCGGTTTCTCATCTCCTTGATGACGCGTCATTCCGTTTATATAGAAATGCATAATAGTAATAGACTAGGGTGCAGTGAAAAAAAAATCTTATCCTTAAAAGTGCCGTGAATTGGAAAAGTTTGAGAACCCCTAGTAAAACTTAACATTCGTTATTTGAATGGTTGGCTGGAATAACATTGGATGACAGATCTATTCTTTCAAAATTGGTTTTTTGGTGAAATAATGTTGGTTCGTTGAAAAAAGAATTTGCATTTATCTTAATTCTTAGGAGGAAAACTTTTATTACAGAAGAGCAACGTTGGATGTGACATTTTCTTGGCAGCTTTTCAAATCTAAGTGTGCTCTCAGAAAAAACTCTCCTGTAAAATTTGTCTTTTGTAACATTCAGCGTTGTTCCAGTCGACCAATTTCTTTGAGCGAGATGTTTTTTTTTCTTTTTCAAGACAGAAGCTATTTCAAAATTCGCAAAAACCTAAATTAAACTCAGCGGCGGAACAGGCCATGGGGGCTAAGGCCTACTCTCCCCATCACGGTTCATTAAACTGAGAGCTCTGGGGTGCAAGAGGAGATGTGAAGGTCAGGTGGTCAGCCGAACGCGGAATAAACAGTGTTTGGTTCCCAAGCTCACTTGTTGCTCATTTTATCGACTTTCGGAAGGAAGGGATGAAAGGCTGAATCGTCGGTGCCCAACCCGCGAATCGAACCCCGGTCTGCGGCGTGCAAGCGCGAAGCGCTACCACTAAGTCACTGGGCTTCTTCGCAAGAATCTAACAACTGATAAAATCTACTACACTATACTGATTTATAAAAAAAAGAGGGGGGGGGGGGTCACGAAATCGGAAAGGAATTGAATTCGTTCAAAACGAAAGCACGAATAAGAAGATGCTTTTGCATGGTCCTTTTAGAACGTCGTAAAATTTCCATTTCAATTCACTCTCTCAGAGAAAAATAGAAGAAATCGACCCTATTAAGGTGAAATAGGATACCAAAACTCAATTTTATAACCAACAGTGGTTGACGGACTCACGCTTGCAGCTATCCTGTCTAACCCCACTAAGTTTGCCTACGAAATCTGCAGAGAACAATAGTAAATCTCTCGTTTTTAAATGCTTGAAAGAGTTCCAGCCGGAACCCAAAGTTCGCTGTAACTGGTAACTCATTTCCCTTTTATCAGACGCACGAAGACGATCCAGTAGTATATAACATGCTACAGCGTTCGTCCTTGCGGCGAATATCATGGGTGCAGCTACTCTAGCCTTGTCACTAGCGAAGGTCGATGGCTCCAGCTGGGATGATAGGCGAAAGAAAAAATAGTTTCCGCGAGGATAATCCAACGAGTTTCGTAATTCATCTATTCTCGTTTTCTTAACTAATGTAGTTACAAATTTGTTTCCAAGCAGACTTTAATGACTTAACAGCACTTGAAAAACCAGGACTCGGGCGAAGGAGTCGGGGCTTCCTTTTCCCTAGGAGTCTACAGCTCGGCCATGGTTGCGGAATCAGTCTAGAAATGCAGGTTTAAATTCTTGAAGTCAGTTATTTTCCCCCAACTCCGAAACCCTACACAAACACACAAAGAGTTTCGTAAATCTTTATCATACACAATCCACAAAAACAAGTCAAATGCCGAAAAAGTTGCATTCAAATTCAACGCAATCTGTTAATCCTTACTGTCAACAAGGGACACACCAAACGAAATTTTTGGGATGGAGAAATTCTCACATAACCAAATAAACTGCAGATTTTTTTTTTTTTTAATTGCAAACCGAATGATAAAATACGAACATGCATACGTAACTGTATTTAATGATAGGCTTGCCAGACGTCCCGGTTTGACTGGGACGGTCCCGGTTTTGAGACGAAATCCTGGTGTCCCGGCCGGATTACTTTACGTCCCGGAAAAAGATGAATTCGATTACAAATGACCAAAAAGTAATAAACTGTGAAGGGTTATTAAGGATAATGACTTCATCGTTTGAAACATTGACTCAAACGATGTAAATATAATACCGGATTAGTTTGTCCTATAAAATGAAAATTATATCTAAAGTATTGTACATTTTTTTATTCCTCATTCAAAGTGTTTTTTCTAACTAAAATAAATTGTAAATATTTACATCCAAGATATGAAATGTCAACATTTTATCTGCTTATGTCATTTTTTTATTACCCATATTTTAGATTTATGATTAGTAACCATTTAGCAGTTATTGTATATTGCACGTAGTAACCATTTCTTCATAGCATTGTGAAGTAACTGCAATATAAAACCGTCCAAAAGTCAGCCACAACTGTGTATCCTTTTGACTACTAGCGACGCGGGGGGGGGGGGCATTCAGGTGTCCCAGTTGAACATTTCAGAAATCTGCCAAGCCTATTTAATGAGGAGACATAATTTAAAAAAAAAGAGGAAGGGGCACAAAACTATCTGCAAATTTGCCCAATAAGGGCATTTTTGGGAGGTTCACAATGACCTTCCAAATTAGCTTAAGGATTCACTAGCTCTAGGTCTGATTTCAAAGCTATGACTCACTCGCAAGGACAAGCATTGTTTAAATACTGAAATACATTTGAGCATATCCGTTACGATTGCACTTGATTTGCACTGCTAGAAGTATGCACAAACTTAAAAATTCATTTATAATTCAAAAAATAGTTTGCGGCAGTGAAAAACTAAATAGACATGAATTTCCCTTCGATGTTCCCTTTTCCAAACAATCTCCCTCTGTCGAGTTGTAGAAAGATTTCTCTTTACCAATAACTTGAATTTAACAGAATTTGAAACAAAAAATAAGAAAGGGAAGATCTCTTTTATATGAAGTTGATATACACAAACTGAAGGTTCACTTTTGCATGTTCCCTATTTTTTTCTGTCAAAGAATAAGGATTCACAGCGGGACCCTTGGGTGAGTTGAAGTGACTGTAATCACCTCAGCTGAGAAATGGGATGTGAAAGCGATTTGGAATTTGGTTGATATAATTTTTTGAATTCAACCACAGTAAAATGTACAGCACGATACATAACGATAGGAATAGGCTGGAGTTTTATTGCAATAAAAAAATAATTATTGCATCTGTATTTCATTTTAAGAATATTACACCTAGTAATCGTAGAATATTTTTGATTGAATAGCAAAATACATTGTATACTTTTAAGAATACGAAACAAAAAGGTGCAAATGGCTCTAACTTTCCAGAGTTACATCGTAGTCTGTAAATGTAAAGACTAAAGGCAGTTATTATATTAATGTCTTAAATTTTTAATAGGACTCGACCGATGCATCGGCGCCGATGGTTCAACAATTTTAGCCATCGGCATCGGCGGCCGATGCTAACTTGCAGGAAACATCGGCCCATCGGCCTTAAAAACATCGAAAAGCCGATGGAATTGGCCGTTGCTTTAAAAAAAAAAAAAAAAAAAAAAAAAAAAAAAAAAAAAAGAACCTTTTATGTTTTACTTTTTAATACAAAGTAAAGGGAGTTATTGTTTTTATACCATAAAATTGTTTACTTAAATTTCAGTATGAATTTCTATTTTAGTCACCCCTGAAAGAGTTTTTAATACTGTATTCAGGTACCAAACAAGTTAATTATTGCGTTGTTTCTTGCGACTGGATGTACGTATGTGTCTCTCATAAGTCATAACTCAAAAATGGTTAGCTGTAGAAGGCTAAATTTTCGCATGTGGGTGTGCTCAGTGGCGGATCCACGGGGGGGGGGGGCTATAGCCCCCCTCATGAGGTCTGAACTTACACTAGATAAAATCGAAATTTCAGAGATTTTTAATACTGCAATATTGTTACATGTTTAAGCTTGTATTATATTTAAATAAATATAGAAGCACTATCAGTGGCGGATCCACGGGGGGGGGGCTAAAGGGGCTATAGTCCCCCCCCCCCATGAGGTCTGAACTTACACTAGATAAAATCGAAATTTCAGAGATTTTTAATACTGCGATATTGTAACATGTTTAAGTTTGTATTATATTTAAATAAATATAGAAGCACTATATAGAGCGGCGTATACATGGGGGAGGGGAGAGGGCATAAGGGACTGTAGCTTCTTCTCTCATTTCGTCAAAACTTACGACAGATTAAATTGTGATCTGCAATGGCACGGAACGGCTCAGAGGGAATAATTTTATTCTGCGATCGAGGTATTTTTTAATCTGAAAGTTAGCCGTAATATATTTTACATCATTCCAAGGCTAAGGGAGCTATAGCCCCCCCCCCTCCTCTCCCATAAGGTCAAAATTTACACTAGATAAAACGGAAATTTCGAAGATTTTAAATACGTCAATACTTCTGCGAATTACAAACATGCATTATATTTTATTAAATATGTACACTATATACGGTGGTTTATTAATGGCGAGTTTGGGGTGGGAGGGGGGTAGTAAGGGGACTGTGACCCCTTCTCCCATTTGGCTAAAACTTACAACAGATTACAATGCGATTTGTAATTTCATGGAAAGTCTTCGAGACAATAACTTTGTTCTGCTATCGAGGTTTTTAATCTGAAGTTATTACTTTCCAATTAACGCCGTCAGTGGCGAATCTATGAGGGGGGGGGGGGCAAGGGAGTATAGCCCCCCCCCCCTACCTCCATGAGGTCAAAACTTATACTAGATAAAACTGAAATTTTATATTTTTTAATACTGCACTACTTATGGATATTTTGTTTGTATTATATTAAATTAAATTTATACATTTCACTGGCGGATCTATGCGGGGGGGGGGGGCTAAGGGGGTCTATAGTATCCCCTTGAGGTCAGAACTTACACTCGATAAAATTTCAGTTTTAGATATTTTTAATACTGCAATATTTGTACTAAATTTGTAATATTTCATAAAATTTATACAGCTTCAATGGTGGATCTGTAGAGCAGTGGGGAGGAGGGGGAGGTGCTAAGGATACAATAGCAACCCTTACCATTTGGTTAAAAATTACATTCATAGAAAATGAAATTTCAGCGATTTTCATTACTGCACCAGTTTTGTAAACTTAAGCTAGGATTATGTTTACTAAATTCTCTTCCTGTCAACGGACACTACTGTTCTTTCTTTGAAGCCCGCGACATCCAGAATGAAAACCTGTCGTTCACTAATCCTTTTCAAAACGTTTAGGCAGTAAATTAAGCAAGTGTACTAAGCAAGCCGGAGAGGACGATACATAATGGCTACTGACAGGTACCATCAGGAGCAGGTATGGTGCATCCCTATTTCCGCGGAAACCGATAATAGAGTCCCTCCCACTGAATTAGGAATATGCAGTCGGACTAGAAAAAAAGCAATAGTTCCTTTCTGTAATGTTGAATTGCTGACCATGTGTCTCGTTAGGACTTATGTTTATTGTAAATGAACTCTTAATAGGCTGTTTTTGCCCAGAGACAACATTGAGTACTCCTCTTTTGAACAACCAGCAATAGCACAACGAAGTAGTAATGCTCATAATATGCTAAGGTTACTGATAAGGAAACACCAAGAGCGAAAATTTAGTTAAAATAATAAAAGGTGGAAAATTGTGGAAAAGTTTTTCTGGGACGCGGCATCGGTTGTCGCAGTATTGAACTGTTGTTTTAACGAATTGCTTGTATTAAAATTCATACTTGGATTCTTGGTTTTTTCACACTTGGAAGTTTTGTTAAGGCTCTTCTATACCGTCCATCTTGGATTTCGACGCTAATGCTTTCTCTACGGGAAAATCTGCTACCTATGCAAAGCATAACACGAGAAATTACTGGAATATTTTCATGCGGTTTGTTTTAAACGATGGCTATGACACAGAACTAGATATGCGCTTTTTTATTTTTTCTGTAATTATTTTGAAATTTTTTTAATAGCATTTTAAAACTTTAAACGACTATTTTAACACGTTTGAAAAATGATATGGAAAAACTGAAAAAGGAGCGCAAGAGATTGAACTTTTCTCTTTAAAAACATATTTTGAGTTTGTTTCTGAGACAATTTGTTCTATTGATATTCTCCACGGAGTAAAGCCTTGTTTTCGAAAAATTGTGAAAAACTGCGAAAAACACGCCTTTCACCAGACCACACCCATTTCCTCCCACTTTGAGCTTTGAGGGACCACTTCCTCTTCTCCCCCCAGGGTCTTCAGGGTCTTGTCTGCTGCTTCTCCGTTCCTCTGCTCTACCTCAATGACAGGCAATAAATTACTGACTAATGACCATTCATTCCTTGTCGTTTTGTGTGTTGGTCTTGTATCTGTGTGACATCGACGAAATTCGTTCTAAAAAGAACAGTTTTTTTCTTCTTTCGAGTTCTATGCGATAAGTTTTTGAAATTATTTAGGTGATATATTTTTCAATGCTGTTTTAATATAAGTACCCCGTTTAAATGTAGAAGTTATTTTGTTTGAAAAATCAGTGAAAATTACCGCATTTTATAATGGGAAAAAAATTCGAAATGCCATTTTATTTATGTATTTCTTTATTAAATTAATAATTTTAAAAAAATATCGCCAAGTACAGTGATTGCGATTTATATCTCGATGTGAAATTTGCAAAAATATAAACCAATTCACATAAAATACACTAGCCACATTAGGGGAAGTGGCGAGTAAATCATGAAATTTCCCTCTCCTGAATGTATGTGCAAGTAGAACGAGATTAATCTGGCGATTATACATATTCCGCAGAGATTATTCAAAATGGAGTTGTTTCTTTCAGTCAAAAGTACTAATTTTTAGTCATTGAAATTGATAGAATAAGCAAAAAAAATAAAAAATAACATGAAGCGAGAAAAAAACTTTCATTTTCCAGACGCTTATTTTTTAATGAATTTTTTAACATGTCCGATTTTGAAAATAAGACGTGGTCTTTATGACGTCACAAATGATGTACTTAGGCGCATCTGTGTACTGCGTTTTCACGTTATTGTAATCAAGAAGCGAATTAAATATTGCGCTCTACGCTTGTTATCAACCATATCGTTGCCATTATACTTGAGTAAGAATGCGAATTAAATATTAAGCTCTACGAATGGCAACAGTGAATGGCATTTCATCATTTGTGATGTCATCGGCAGAAGCCGTAAATAATAAAAGCGCACCGATTAAAATAAATTTTTAAAATTATTAAAATTAGTCAAATTATTTAAAAAACGGTCAGATCGTATTGCCAACTCCAGAGCTCAAATACGCTACCTTGCGGTGATTAACAATACTCAAGGTGGAACAGGATCATATTTGATTCATTCAATTTCATGTATAAAGTGATGCTTTTCCGCCAGATAGCTATTTAAAACCCCAAGTGGAAGGAATTTTTCAAAGAATCAACAAAGCAATGACGCCTGCAGCACTTCATATCAAAATAATTCTCGATAGTACAAGATCATTAGTTGAACTTTCGTCTTGATCATTTGCGCATGCTCACAATCGAAGAACTTTATTCACAATTTACAAGCATTTTCCGAACTCTTTTGATGTTACATAAAGTTTATTTTTGCAATGCGAATTTGTCAATCATGGTGACTGCATGAAAAAGAAATGAGACTGCGAACGTGAAAGCTCAGTACGGTGATACTGTCATCAGCAAGTATGATTTAGTACATCAACAGGGGCGGATCCAGAAATTTTTGTAAGGGGGGTCAAGTTTCAATGGATATCGTTATTATTCCTACGTAAAAAAGTAGCAGTTAATCAGGGTTGCCTATCATTCCATGCAGGAGAGCGTACCGCCTCATATGCTACGGAGTACTCCCCCCCCCCCAAGTCAAAACCCATTCAAATTACCTCCCCTCCCCCTAAATTTTCAATGCCACAGCCTTAGCCATGGATCATATTCCCTCAAACGTTCATCAAAAGTCACATTTCTTTCGGCAGATATGCTGGTCATGTCACCATAAGCTTTGATTATATGAGATAACATCTATAAATAGTAGGAAAAGGCACACATGACACGCACAACATGTGGTTTGAGGGGGAGGAGAACTGGGAAAAAAGTTAAGCTCATTAGAGAAATTTGCCCTTTTGAAAATGAACAAAGAAATCAAAATAGCAATACCTCAGTAAACAAATCCAGTCAATTCTTTGAATTATGACGCGCTAAAAAGAACTACCTTACAGAACCGAGCAAAAAAAAAAAAAATGTTGACATTGATTCCATGTACTATTTTTTCGGATGTAAAAAATTGAAGTTTAATAATAATCATAATGACATTCTTCTCACAGGGGGTGAGCTGACCCTTTGACCCTTACTTGAATTTCAGCATGAATTTCTATTTTAGTCACCCCTGAAAGAATTTTTAATACTGCATTCAGGTACATACAAGTTAATTATTGCGTTGTTTTTTGCGGCTGGATGTGCGTAAGTATCTCTCATAAGTTATAACTCAAAAATGGTAACCTGTAGAAGGTTAAAATTTCGTATGTGTTGTCTGCGTACGTTCCAGTTGTGCTATTCCCTTTTTCTTTTCAATCGGGTGTTCTAAAAGGCCTATTTACTCATTTTTTGTGGCTATCAATTACTTATTTCAATGCAAAACTTTATTGCATCTGAGACTGATCATTTGGGGATACACTGCCGAATTGGAGACCTACTTGGAAACAAATATGAGATGGCGAAACCGATTTTTGTGATTTTGTTATAGATTCCCGTTGAACCGACGGTAATTTTTAATTTTTCGATTTTTTTTTTTTTTTTTTGCCATCGGCCATCGACATCGGTCATCGGTCATTTTGAGAAAAACAATCGGCCATCGGCCATCTTTGAACAATCGGCCAACAATCGGCATCGGCCCATCGGCCAAAAATTGCCATCGGTCGAGCCCTAGTATAAAGTGATGCTTTTTTTCACCCAAATGGCTCTTTAAAACACTAATTGAAAGTATTTTTTCAAAGAATCCAGAAAGCAATGACGCCAGCAGCACTTCATATCAAAAACATTCTCGATATTTCAAGAAGTATCATTAGTTGAACCTTCGTCTTGATCATTTGCGCATGCTCACAGTCAAAGAACTCTATTCACAATTTACAATGCATTTTCCGAAATCTTTTCATGTTACATAAAGTTTATTTTTGCAATCCGAATTTGTCAATCATCGTGACTGCATGAAAAGAAATGAGATTGCGAACAAGAAGGTTCAGTATGGTGATACTGTCACAGTAATTTAGGGCCACAGTACTCTTTTTCCTTGATCATTATTATTATTATTTTTTTTTTTTTTTGAATTTTCATATTATTTTGTTTGCCTCCAATACTCAAGATGGAACGATATCAATTCATTTGATTTCATGTATAATTTTTTCTCACCTTTTGCACTTTGTTTCCCCACTTTGGATAAACAAGTCTTCTCGTTTGCGTACAGCAAATGAGACTGGGAACAAGAAAGTTCCTCATAGTGATAATTGCTTCGGCACATAAATTGAGTGCCTCACTGTCTCCCCTTTCGAATAATGCTTATTTAATTTTGTGTCTTTTGCAATCTATTTTTTCCTATAATTCTCGAGATTGAACATGATCATACATTTGATTCATTGAATCGATGCATTTTTTTTTTTTTTTTTTTTCTCATATGACAGTTTTGAACTCTAAACGAAAATCTTTTTCGAAAATATTAACAAAACCATGTTTCTTCCCTTTTTTTTAGGAAAATCTTTTTTCTCGTTTCATGATTGATGGCAATCTTTTTACAATAGCGTAGTTGTTGGTACACGTAAATATTTTTCGAGACGCTTTTATGATAGATAACGTTTTTCATTTGTATACTGTGCTACTCATATTGTTTAACGCCACTCTATTTTCATAAGGAGTTTTATTAATTTCCTACTATGTGAACAAAATGTTTAAATAACAGAGAGTGTCAAACTGAAAGAAAAAAACATTCTTTGCCTCAAGATCAAGAAATCAAATTTTTACGATACGGAAATTCCTAAATACCACTTGCTGACTATTTTAAACCACTGTACGTTTTCTTACACTTTATTCATTCTTTCGAAGTATATTTAAACCATTAGAGTTCAATTACTTACGTTTTATTATATGCATTGGTAAAATTTGTGAACATATAATTTTTATTCTTTTAACAATACGCTCAATGAATTGAAATTATCTTAAAATGTTGATGAATAGGCACATCGACGAAAGTTTGAATTGAAGTAGGCTTTTATCCAAGAAAAACAACAGTAAAATTCCCAATTTGCATTCAGAGCGTGATAAAGGGCTTTTGTACGCAGTAACATGGCTTTTCTCAGATTTAAATCAAGCGTTGATTCTGCATGCAACTGTCAAAAATACTAAGCTCTGCAATAATCTGCTTTTAGCATTACTGAGAGGTGTCATTTCATTCTAATTATTTAGTACACGTGTATAAAAAATGAAAACCTTAGTGGGTATTTATCAGTGGCGCACACAAGGGTCCAGGGTCCCGCAGAAATTCTTCGACATTTTTCTATGATTGTTTTGCTTTTCTTTTCAAGAATAGTTTCAAAAATTTCTGTAAAAAGCAAAGCAATCTTTTATCGATAAAGTTATAAAGATCATCAGTGTTCCGTTCACCCCCTCCCCCTCAATTATATATTGTAAAATACATAAATGAATGAACTGAACGAATAAATATAAAACAAATTAAAAAAAATGAAGATTATGCCGACCATGAATTGCAAAACAAATACAGAATTCGATTCGAAGAGTAAATGTAAAGAATTGTCCCGCGATTCCAAAGTTTTCAAGTAAAAGTGAGAAGGGTGGTAGAATAGAATAGGAGAATTGGATTCTTTTTTCTTCATCCTCATACTCATCAGTTCTTTCCGCTACGCCGATCTGTTGTCGTGGTGGGAAACAGGCCGGAGGGGGGGGGGACATGTTTTGGAACTAGCTCTCTGCCCTCGTCCGACCGCAAAAGGAGTACCGATGGGGACAGCTTAGATTTACGACTGTCCTTTCAACAACTCAATGATTGACGTTGTCCATCATGAAATCTGACCAATTGCTAGCATTAGGTCAGTGCTACACATAGTGCTAAAAAAATCGAGTTAGACCCTCCCAGATACACCCCTTGTGTTGCCACAGATTTCGTGTTTTCGTCGAATCTGATTTTACGGAGAGGTTTAGAAGAGCCTTAAGAAACAAATGTGGCGATTTTGTTGGACTGGCGCTTTAAAGGGCGGGCGCTAAATTGGAGTTTGACTTGATTTATTTCGCAATTGTTTTGATATTTTAAATATAAGTATTGTCGAGTGAATATGAAGCGTCGACTTACAGATTATTTTAGTAAAAGCAATACGCATATAACTGATGATTTCCAAGGACACGATGGAGTTAGTATCGATAAAATACCATCAGATTCCAAACAGCCGTATTCTAATAATGGACTACTACAACGCATGCCGACTACATCTAACGTTGAGAATATGAACAACTGTACAGCTGGATGTGAGACTTCTAAAGAACAAGTAAATATATTTTCTTTAAAATTCAGCTATATTTTAAATATGTTATAACATACCAACTGTATATTGATATACAAAAATAAAATTAAAATGATCGTTTAAAGCATAAATAAGTAAAACAGTAATCATGATTGCTGGTACATGGGGGGGGGGGGTCATGTTAGCAGGAACCCCCTTTTTCAATGTAAAAAAAGGTGTGAGATTATGGAGTCTAAGACGTTTAAAGAATTTCTGCATCCATAAGCTTGATTTTTTTTTTTGCATTGAAAAATTTTTTTTTTTTACCCCAAAACATGGGCAAAAGATGAGGTGATTTCAAAGCAATCTGATAAAAATCAGGTGCCTTTGTTCAATTTTTAATTCATTTATTTATTTTTCACATGTTAAGTTTCAACATTTTATACTGAGGGTTTTTTTTTTTTTTTTTTTTTTTTTTGCAATACTACTATAGTTTTTTCTCTCTTCTACATTGGTACTCTCATAAGTTGAAAAAATAAAGGTGTGAATTTAGAATGTTTGCTAATGAATTAGACAAATTTTTTGAAATTTACTAAAACTTTGAAAAGGAATCTTATTTGTTCATATATTATTAAATAACTATCTTTTTGCATGAGAAAGATAGTTTCGTTTTCAGAAAATTGGTTTAACCATAAAAAATAATGAAAAATTATTGTGCTTAAATTTAAGATTTTTAAATTTTTTTTTCTAGAGAATAATTCTTAAAATCGTGAGTGTTCGTAAATAGAGTTTCGTAAAATTGAGTGTCAACTGCATTTTAAATGCATTTAAACCGTTTTGCACATTCAAGATTTTTTGTATCAGGTAAATTATTTCTATTTGAATGTATTTTTAAGATAGGAATATGTATTATAATTTGAAGGGAATATATTAAATTACTTAACTTATAAATGTATTTTTTTTTTAGAATCCTACTGATATAACATCTTTAACAAATTATCAATTATATGATATTGGATTAGCTGTTGGAAAGATTTTAGATGACGATAAAAAGCTGAAATATTTAAATGAAACATGGAAGCCTCCGGTGAGTTATAGCTTTCCAACAAGAGCTGAAGGAAAGCAGAACCGTAAATTTAGACGAGAATGGTTGGAGCAGTACAATTGGCTTGCTTACAGTCAGCTTTCGTCTGGTGGATTTTGTAAAATGTGCGTTCTGTTTGCACCAACTGGAGCTGGAATTGAAAATCAGGTGAGAAATTCCATCAGTTCATAAGTGGCATTTTTCAGAATTGAATTGAATTTTTTTTTTTAATAGTGTCAATATTCTTTATAGGCAAAATAATAGTTTAAGCGCTCTTCTCGATATTTTTTTTCTGTTTTTTTTTTTTTTTTTTTTTGGTTTATTTCTTAGATTCTTCCATAAAGTGGTGGTCAAAAGTTCTTTTCGGCAATTTCATTTATACTGACTGTCGTTATTAAATACATTTGAAAAATAGAAAAATTCAAGATAAGAAAGACCGCGATCTTTTAAAAAACGGGAATCGCGCAACCCCGCGCCTTAGTGCGAACTCAGCTTTAGGTTTTACGCAAATCTCATGACCCACTGAATACATTTCACGATGTCAATATCGATCAAGCTTCCATCATTCACAAGCCAAAGGAAGAAATAGACAAAAACAACCTCGTAGATAGAAAAATTATTATTAAAACAGTTCATTTAAATTAATTTTTAATTATTTTTGAAACATCAATGACAAAATATCTATGTTAACAGTTTTAACGTCGATGGCATCGATACATCATATTTTTTACATATGTTTAAGGCTTGTAAACTAAAAGTTATCATATTAGACAAGTAAATTCATAAGCTGTATTTATTTATAACAATTTTTTTTAATTGTCTAAGCAAAGTCCATAAAAATAGGAAGAATGGTAATTTTAATGAATTATTGAAATTACCTCAATTCGAAATCAAGTAATACAAAGGAATAAGCAACTCATGCATACTGTTAAAAGATAAAACCTCGAATATCAACATAAATTAGTTTGAATAATTTCGAAAGACTTTTGCTTCTAATGTTCCACCCGGTTCTTAACACCTAAATTGGGATATTAATTGAGCGTCAAATTTTTTTTATATTGCAGTTTAATAAGATGTTTATTTATTTTCAGGTGCTTAAAACATTCGTTAAGGAGCCGTTGATTAAGTTTAAGAAAGCTACAGAAGAACTAAAATATCACCAAACTACCCAATACCATAAATTTTCTGTGGAAAAAGCCCTGCATTTTAAACAATCCATGGAGCCTATTCCTGGAAGTTCAGTAAGTCATGTTGGCCTCCTGATAGACGCTAGAAAAGCCTCTATAATAGAGCAAAATTTAAAACGCTTGAAGCCTATAGTAAAAACCGTACTGTTTTGTGCCCATAACAATCTGCCTTTGAGAGGTCATAGGGATGATGGCAATTTGAACAGCAGGGAAGAGCAAGAAAATGCATTAAGAGGAAACCAGGGTGTTTTCAAAAGTCTATTGGCTTTTAGAATTGATGCTGGTGATGAAGATTTGAAAACGCACCTTACCACTTGCAGAAAAAACAGTACACATATCAGCAAAACAATCCAAAACGACATAATCGAATGCATTGGCGATTATATCCGTTCGGAGATTACGAGTAGTATACAAAAAGCCAAATACTTCTCAATAATATGTGATGAAACCACAGATGAAAGTAAGAAGGAGCAGCTTACGTTTTGTGTGCGATATGTCGACATAGACAGTTTCACAACCAGGGAAGATTTCCTTGGATTCGTGGAACTCAAAGCGACAACTGGTTTATCGATTAAATCCGCAATAGACGAAGAACTGACAAAACTGAATTTGTCTTACAAATACCTCTGTGGACAAGGCTACGATGGAGCAAGCAACATGTCTGGGCCATTTAAGGGCGTTCAAGCTCTAATTTCCGAGTAGCAACCCCTCGCCATTTATACTCATTGTTCCAGCCATTCCCTGAATTTGTGCATCACAAAAAGCTGCCAAATTCCTGTTATAAGAAACGTAATGGGAACAGTTGAGACTGTCTCTGTGTTTCTCTCGGCTTCTGCGCACAGAACAAATGCATTAATCGATGTTGTAGAAAAGCAAGACTTTTCGGAAACTAAAAAAGAGATTGAAAGCACTTTGCCCTACACGGTGGGTAGAAAGGCATGACAGCCTAATAACATTTAAGGAACTACTTGTTCCTGTTGTGACTGTGCCGGAAAGTTTACATACAACTGCCTCTTCCGAAGCGTCAACAAAAGCATATATGTTAAATGCTTCAATAAAAAGGAGTGAATTTATTGTTGGCGTCGAAATATCAGTGTACTGTCTCAGTTTGACACTGAGGCTAAGTCAGCAGTTGCAAAGCCCGAAGCAGGATTTGTCTTCTGCATTAGCTAATGTGTCTCAAGTTTTAACAATTTTCGGAGCGTAAGACAAAACGCAGAACTCGAATTTCAAACTATTTACAAAAACTGCCTTGAAATTGCTGAAGAATTGGATCTGGAGTTAGAAATACCCAGATCAGGAAAGCGTAAAAGTGCTCGAGACTGTACACCTCCAGAAAATCCAGAAGTTTATTTCAGACGAAGTCTTTCTTCCTCTGATAGATCACTTCATTTCCGAGATTGACTGCAGATTTAGCAGAGATTTTCTTGGAGTGCTTCCCCTCGAAGGTCTAATTCCATCGAACTTGTCGAGGTATACTGACAAAAATATTATAACTGCTGCAGACAAATACAGGAATTTTACAGATGAACTAGGATGTTTGAGCTTGCTATTAGCAGAAATCAAGATGTGGAGGAATAAATGGCTGCCGATATGCGGTCCTCCTACAACAGCTATCGGGGCACTGAAAGAGCTAGACCCTTCGTTTTCCCATCTATTGCTGTTCTTCTCCAAATTTTCGCAACCAATCCCAGTAACGACTTCAACAGCTGAACGTAGTTTTTCTACCTTAAAAAGGATAAAAACCTATTTAAGAAACACAATGGGAGAAGTACGGTTAAATGGACTTGCTCTAGCAAATGTGGCAAGAGATAGAGATGTATCTGTCGACAAAATAATTGAACTCTTCTGCAAAAGTAAGAAGAGGAGAATGTGCTTGGAAAACTGGGAACATGTCAAATAATGTTTAAAGTTTTTTTTTTTTTTTTTTTTTTTTGTTTTAAACTAGAGTAACAAATTAAATCATTTTATTTTCTTACGTGCTGACTGTGTTTTTGAAAAATTGTTTCATAATCATTTTAAAAAATAGACTCTTTTGACAATTTTTTAGTGTATTTCATGTTTTACAAGTTAAAAATAAACATATGCTTATTTTAAATAACAAATGTCGTAACATTCTCGTGAAAAGGATGCTGAACGATATTATACTGGATTTTTTTTTTTTTTTTTTAACAGACCTAAGTAACCCCCCCCCCCCCCTTGTCCAAGTTCTAGATCCGCCACTGGGTGTACTTACGTTCCAGTTGTGCACTTCCCTTTTTGTTTTCAATCGGGTGTTTTAAAAAACCTATTTACTCATTTTTGTGGCTATTAATTACTTATTTCAATGGAAAACTAATATAGCGTCTCAGACTGACGATCACTTGGTGATATATTGCCGAATTGGAGACCATGGAAACAAATATGAGATGGCGAAACCGGTTTTGTTTCATTTTGTTAGATTCCCGCTGAACCGACGGTAATTTTTAATTTTTCGACATTTGTAATATGAATCACAGTAATGCAGTCTTTTTTGTATCCCTTCGGCGGAGCTACAAGTTTGAGGCCAGTCGAAATACATTTTGGAGCCCTATTTCTCAATCACAGAAGTTGTAAAACATTTATCATAAGCAGTTTTGTAACTCCTACGATGCCCCTATGGTTATGGGACCTCTCGCGCAATTGCAACATTTGCTATATTTTAAAGACGCCACTGCACGTCAAAACAAACTAGGGTGCAAGTTTTAAAACGGTTTTTCTGCTCTATGTTTATGATTTTTTTGAACTATTTTTTACGACTGTTTTTTGCATTTCCGAGAACACTTGGGTGCCCCTCCTAACACTCCTTCATTTTCTGAAATTAAACTCTAGTTGTACTTCTTAGTTGTTAAAAACTAACACCATTCATAAAATTAGAGATTTTTTTTTCAAGCTTTATCTATTGCTTAGGAAGAATTTAGAGCATTAATGTAAGAAATTGATTAAAGACGTTTTGAATGGTGACATAATTCGGAAATCAAAGGGCTTTTGATTTTTTTCTTCCGAAGTGCTAAAGTAGATTCAGAGGCGTTGGTGGTAGCGGTTCTGTACTAAAAAAATGAGGCCGAAGTTTAATGCTGTGAGTTACTCTAAAATCAGAGGGTTACCCCCCCCCCCAACCCACCCTTGTCGTTTCAAACATTTCTTAAATGTTTAGCGATTATTTATTTTGGTCAAGAAATGTCATTTTGCGTACTCCTTATACTTGTTTCACCTATATTTCGTAATGCGCCATCTTTTTTGCATCATTAATAGCGATCGATTTTTTTCTGTTGTAAGTAACTATTTTTATGTATTTATATAAAATCAATGAATAAGTTATTTTCGTTTTCATCATATTTTTAATAATATGTTATAGAAAAGTTTCAAGGATTTTCTAATATGCAATTTTTTTAATTTCAGAAAATTATTGTTAAATTGAAAAATTTAATTTAAACTTATTTGTAGTGCTTCATAAAAGATTAAACAATCAAATTGTTCAATATTACGCATGCAAACATCAGATCAAGTAGTATATGTATTCCGTTATTAACTTGGCGTAAATATTAAGTTTGTTTATTGTAGCTGCGTTTTAAGAACCTCGCTCTTTTCATTGCTATTTCTTTTTTCCGCAAAATTTATGTCACTAATATAGCTTTGATGAAAAATGCAAACTTTTCTATTCACAAATTTTAAATAAGTACAAAAATATTCCTATTATGATTTAATATTGTAATTTATCTGTTACTTCTTTTTTTGTTTAATTTGATGACTAAAAAATGTCTATGTGCAATCTTTCCACTTCAATTGCGTAATTTTTTGACGGTTTCATTGTTTTATTCTTAATTTTTTCTGAATGATTAAATAGCATAATTTAATGCTTTTTAACTATGTTTAATGTACCTAAATCCATGCATTATTACAATATTACTGAAATCTTAGTTTTATGTTCAATTTAAAAAAAACAAAAACAAATCAATTGATTATTAAACAGTC
Organism: Uloborus diversus; assembly: GCF_026930045.1. Lineage (NCBI taxonomy): Eukaryota > Metazoa > Arthropoda > Arachnida > Araneae > Uloboridae > Uloborus > Uloborus diversus. The sequence continues at coordinate 105,259,712 of NC_072733.1, forward strand.
TCTTTGCTTTTCTTCCTTTTTTCTTTCTTTCTTATGACTCTTGTTCTTTGTCTTCCATCATACAACAGTCAAAAAAGAAGAAGCATAACTACACCCTATACAGATTGTACGTAGTACGATCCAAAAGTTCGGGAGACAAGGTGTATAAAACCTTACCCAGAATAGTTCACATTACCGAAGCACATCCACCTTCAAAAGGTTCTTTGAGGGACTATGTACTACTTCTGCCAGTGTTCATATAACTTTTGGAAACACTCCTGGAAGCCATTTTTTGCTACCTTCTGTGATGCAGCTTTATCTTCTCCTGACGGAAGAAAGCGGCGTCATTGCAAATGTTTTTTTGCTGGAAACAGGTAAAAGTCACCCGGAGCTAAGTCCGACAAAACGCTATGTTATTTGTTTGTCATATCATATTGACCAATCGAACCGTGCATCCTCAATATGAAAGTTCCCCACGATGAAATTAAAGCAGCAGCGCAAGAGGCCTTACGGCAGGTTGCGATAAATGTCTTCCAGGAGTCCTTCTAAAAGCTATATTGGCAGAAGTGCATAGTCGTTCAAGGTGACTATTTTGTAGATTGATGTACTTCGGTAATGTGAACTATTCAGGGTAAGGTTTTATACAACTTGTCCTCGAACTTTTAGATCATACTACGTACTTATGAGTTTTCAACTTACTATTTCATAACATTTTTGAGTAACGCAAGTTTACGCGCATGAAGACATTACAAGAGAATTTGCGATAATTAACTAAGGAGGCGTTCAATTTTTAAATCCCTTTGTGCTTAACTAATTCCGATATTCCACTCTTAAATTCCAGACGACGAAGTAGTTGTAAATATTACAAATGATTTTAATTGTTTTGGGTGTTTTCTGACCTATATTGGACGACCCGACATATAGTTGTCAGTTATGCGTCATTTTGGCGTAAGTAAAAACAATATTAAACAAATAATAATAATCTCATTTGCATGTAGTGTGACATGAGAATACATTCGAAGAGGGAATTTTCCATTTTCAAAGTATTCCTATTTTGACACTTAGATAGTTAAAACAATTATAACTGTGTAGTAATGAAAAAAGTTAAGTGCGTACAATCGAAGGAACATAGTCAAACTTTATTTATTTCATTTATTTTGAATTTTATATATATATTTATTTTTTGACGCATAATTTATTAGTTCTCGTCTACTCGTTAACACTGTCTAAGGTTTTAAAGTCAGCTGACATTTTAAAAAAATTCACCAAATTTAAAGACTTTTTTCGAGAAATGTACTTTATAGCAGGACATCCATCTGCAATGCGTGCGAAATATGTCTGTAGTTTATAACCGAAATTCTCTTAAGAACTTTACTTTTAAAAAATTTCGACAGACTTTACGACCACATTTTTCGATAACGAGGAGACAAGGACAGATAATTAATGGTTTAAAATATGATCTTTCGATTAATACTATAGATTTTTTTCATTACTATTTAGAAAGGTTTCCTGGTTAGGATCTCCGGTCCTCCGTTTTCATGGGAATGGTGGCTACTAGTACCATTATGCAAATCTGTATTTACCTTTTTTTGCGTAGAGGTTTAAAAAAAAATATGTCTTTAGAAAACTGTCTCTTCTCGGCAAGTGACTAATTCGGTGACTAAAAGGCCCAGTGCGCAGAAAATTGTTTTTACGTCTCTACGCACGAACTGCGAAACATATTTAAAAATTAAATACTTATAGCACAACAAAAATGTGCTCACGAATAATGTTTTCATGCGTCATTTTATCAATAAAAATAAAACGAAAAAATCAAAAACTTCCCTATTCCCTAAAATTCAGCAAGTCTCAAAATAAAGTACGTAAGTTGTAGTAATGAGTTATGCGATTATTTAAAGATAATGTAGGCAAATACTCTTCTTGAAAGGATAAGAAACTGAATTTTAATTGAAAATTAACACCAGACCATGAGAATTGAAGTTAAGTCACAGCTTCCATACAAGCAAACGCAATGACACGGACAAGGCGCATATGTGTCTTTTTCCTGAGAAAAATGTTCAATGTCAAATGCATGAGTTGTTTTGGACGTTAAATATCCCAGTTTACTTCCTCGTGTATGAAACAAAGTCACGTGATTATTGCATAAATTTGTAAACTATTAAATGATTGGCCCGCAACAAACGAAAAAAAAAACTATATCTTACAAAAATGATCATTTTACCACGTTTTGTTAGTTATAGTCGAAGTCATTGACCTTCATATCACCTCCGTTGAAACTTTCTTCTGGGACAGGTTCTAGCCTATCAGTGCTTTTCCCTAAAGCCATGGTTCCTCCCCGGATCGAGGGCTTTACTTTTCCCCAGACCTCAGTACTTCTCCTAGAAAGATTATTTCACCCCACCAGATTAGAAATTATCTTCACCACTTCCCCCTTTTCAAACCCCAATTCCTTGGATAGCGATAGTTGTGAGACATTTCCACGTTCCACCCAGAAGGTAACAAGTAAAATATCGATTCAATTTAAACTTCAAGTTTTTCGAGGGAAAATGGAGTCTGACATTTAACAATTTGCTCTAAACACTTTTTTGAATCATTACAGGGTTCCTACTCTAAAACGGAAATCGAAATAAAGCACTTTAAAGCACACTACTTTTTCTCCAGCTAGGATGATTTCTTCGTGTTCTTAGTAAATCATAACATTTTCATCGTTTATATATTTTCTGATTTTTTACTTTGTTCTGGAATAGGCCCCAGTTACAAACGGGTTAATATCGAAAATTTAAATCTAAACAAAATGAAATGAAAAAAAAAAAAAAAAAAAAAAAATAGGACAATAGTAAAAACGAATACTAAGAGCAAAAATGCAAACTTTACGCTTTGTGAGATTCAAATCGTTAAGTAAATGATTTAAGAATCATTTGCAAACGAGCATTTTATGATTTTGAAGAGCAGTTCCATATTGCGTTCAAAAATCGTTAAAAAAATCCACATATCTAAAGGTTGTGTTTGTATTCTAATAATCATTTAAAACACTAGCATAAAAAGTTATTAGAAATTAAATGATAAAACATTTAAGAATTAAGCAACATGCAGGGTAACAAGAACTTTGATGTTCCATTCCCACATATGTCATTATAGCAATAAAATAACTAAATATAATAAAAATAGAAAAGACAATAACATTAAAAGTTTTGAAGATTGTTTTTAAAAGTTTTATAACTTCAAATTGTTGTTACCAAATTATAATATTACAGAAAAAAAAGGATACACGTGTCCGCAAAAATCCCGACAAAAAACACAGGTATCAATCACGCAAGTGTTCGAAAACGCTCGTTTAATGAATTTTGGCGAGAAATGCGAAGCTAACTAACTTCTTTCCGAAGTTTCAGTATTTGAAAAAGAAAACACACTAACTGAGAAACGGGGAGCAGGGAAAACTTTGAGATTATTTTTGAAAGGAAAAAAAAAAAAAATATATTGAAAACATTAACATTCGATGAAAAAATTTGGGCGCTTTTCCTTAATAAGTGGGTAATGAACAGTGGGATTTGAAGTAAGAGGAGAAGATGGGGGGGGGGGGGGGGGGGGGGGATTGCGAAAAATGGAGCGATTTTTTCATTTTTTAAAGTCTTGCTCAAAAATCAAATAGAAAGCATTTTAAAGGGCCCTTTGTAGCAGATCACTGAAATAAAGCATTTTCAGGGACCAGAGTAAACTCTCATCAACACTAATTAATAACGTACAGTCGACTCCAGCAACAACGCGATTCGACTTACGCGAAATGTCTATAACGCGAATTTTTTACGAGTTACGAATTTTGGAGCTAATGCTAATTTTTCGTCCACAACACGAATTTTTTAGAAGGAAGTATCGACATCGTTATTGGCTACTAAATATTGCTTTCGTGAATGTTATTATATCCCTCTACGCATCACTAACAGCGAAAGTTCCCACATCAAACTAATCTACACATAGAGTTGTTAGTGCATCAAATAACCATTCCGCATCCTTCATTTATTTATTTTTTCATTCTAAATATTAAAGTTGATGAAATATCTTGGTGACATTGGCTTGATGACATGGCTTCCCATCTTCGTTTAAACTTTGTGAAGATGGGAAGAAAATGAAAGTTTCTGATTAAAAAAAAAAAAAAAAGAAAGCTAAGATCTCGAGATACTTTAGCAACTACAAAACGTCGACTGGTAACAATAAATATGATTAAATCTTCCATACTTACAATTAAAAGTCAAAACAAAAAGATTATTCGAATGTTATTTTCAATATTTAAGCTTGCAGAGCAGTCTAGCAAAGTAAATATTATGAAAATGGAAGCTTCTCTTGTATTATGGATTTAAGAGATCAGGAAGAGGATCTGTTGCCACAAATTGAAACGTTATAAAAGAAAAGGCGAAGCAACCGTATTTTAAAATACATTACATAAGAATAACGATCTGTCATAGAGCATAAATCACCATTATCTTCATTTTTTAACTCATATGTTACTGTATCTACTGTACAGTCACTATTATAGTGAAGCACTTTATTATTACTACATACTGTGAGTACGGTGTTGTTTTATTTTGTCATTCTCTCTCGTTGATCATTCATTTTGTGAATCTTAAAGTATTTCATGTTGAATAAAAGTTTTTTTTTTTTTTTTTTTTTTAAATACAGTAAAAGTTTAGTTCTTTATGTAAGAAACTGTAGTGTATTATTCAAGAATGCTTTAAAGCAGTTTGAGGGGGTGCTTATAAAAGTAAAAGAATTTGGTAATGCTTAAAAAAAATGTATGCGTATATTTTTTCCACAACGTGAAATTTCGACTTAGGCGAGAAGTCTTGGAACGCATCTCTCGCGTAAGTCGGGACTCGACTGTATTTCAAATCTCTCATAGCATGAATCACGCACTAGGCACGTCATATTAGGTTTACCCCACAACTGCATCAAATTTTGTTCGAGGTTTTTTACATATTTTTGAGTGAAAAATTAATTTTTCTTCTGAATTTCAGACAGATACTCGTAGAAATCTTTGACATCATGCTTTGGAAAACTAAATGCAAAGTGAGATTTACCATCACTAATGTACAGAGCAGAAACTTGAACCTTTAGCACCAGTGGCGGATTTACCATGTCACAATTGCGAAGGATCTTCCAACCATCAGTAAGGCCCCGAAGGGGTTACAAAAATGCACATGATAAATGTTGTACATAGTTCTGTGATGGATAAAAAGACGCCAAAAAATGCATTGGGACGGACCTTTGAAACAAAATCTAGCAATGCCGAGTACTACGCAGGCTTCAGAACAGGGCTTAATTTTCAAGATATCTTTTAGAGTTAGAAAGAGCAAAGAAGATATTGTGAAATAATCGCGATGCAAATTGTAATTAACTAATAATGAAGTGAATAAAAGCAACCCAAATAAGAATTTCAATGACTAGAAGGTAGTGTAAATAAGTTAATCGGAAAAAAATATAACAAACTAGGGAATTTTAAGATCTAGATCATTTAAGATCGTAGCGCGAGGCTTTAATCGTCTAGTACAGAGTTTCTAAAAACTGTGGTCCGCGCTGGGGTCCGCGAGTCCATGCCAGGAGATCCGCGGTGCTATTCAGAGAAAACGTTAAATATAATTGAGATTGTTAGGACAAGTAAAGATCTTTAATTGAAAAAAGAAAGCGCATTTATGAGGAATAAAAAAGTTTTTGCTTAAGCACATGCAGGACGCAGCAGCCCCCCCCCCCCTCCTGGAAACTCTCGGAAGGTATTACTCACAGCATTAAGACGCTGCCAGGGTAAGTTTGCCCCGAACCATAGTTAATAATTAAAATCCTAATACAGTCAACCCTCGTTTATCGCGGTTAATTCGTTCCAGGCCTTACCGCGATAACTGAATTTCCGCGAAGTAGGATTCTGTATTTATAAACCGAATATTTTCTTAACTAGAGCGCATAAACTTACTTAGGACAATTTAAATAGGTTTTTAACACAGTTTGAGCCTTCTGGAAATGAAACAGCAACCTTAGCCACCATTACATTTGCATTACTTAATATATTACACAAAAAATGAGAAAATGAGGTATTTTAGACGTAATAGATATCCCCATAGTTATTGTTGGGAAATAAAACTACATACACACATGCATTTCTTACCCACTACTATTAATCTAGGAAAATTAGATTAACTTGTTCGATAAAGAATTAATTGCCAGTTAGTGACCGTATGTGCCCCCGTTCTTCTACATTTATCCTCATTAAAGATATTGCGCATACAACTTAAAGAGCGTACACTGTTGAACACCATTTACAGATTTATTTAACCCTATAGTGATTTATACTTTCCAGTTATAGTGTTTAACGGTTTAAATGAAATAGTGATTCGCTACACTTTCGTCGGCGATTTTATACCTCCACTCCCTCAATTAGTACAAACTACAGCCCCCTCAGAAGAACTTACCTTATTTGAAGGACATACTTTGTTATTCTTTTGTAGGAAAAAGTTTATACGAGTGCATAAAAAAGGCTAATTACTATATTTAAAAAAAAAAAAAAGAAAAAAACCGCGATATAGTGAAGCCGCGAAAGTCGAAGCGCGAAGTAGCAAGGTACGACTGTACGCCGTAAAAATACAACTCATATGAAAAATTAACGCGCTTAAACTAGGCTAACATTGTTTTTGTTCACTAACTTCAAAAGTTCATTTTTATTAGTAAACTTGTTGAATAAATTTGCTGATTGAATTCCAAATAGAATTTTTATTTTCATGACTCAAAATAATAATGTAAGAAATGAAAACCAGACAATAGCTTTGACAATGAATAAATAAATCTGAAGGAAAAAAAGCGTAAAATTTTTTTGGAAAAAAAATACAGTAGCCCATCGTTATATCGCTCATTCGGATATATCGCTCTTTTCTTCTGTCTCCCAAAATATTTAAGCTTAAAATAAGGAATAAAAGCTTTGCTTTAAGTTTGAAACCATTTCTGAAAACATATGGTATTGCTCAGAGAAGGTATTTTTCTTCTTTATTTTGTCCAATGAACAAAAGGAAACTATTCTTCTGAATTCGCTGGAAAAGCAGCAGTAATTCCTGACATCCGAATGTACATACCAGCGCAGTATATTTCAGTTTCAAGCTTTTAAACTAATTAACGTCCTTTTGTATTGATACATTGCCTTTACAATGGGTGAGAGACATCAAGCAAGTGTCATACTAGCCCCATGTAGAAGAAAACATACGCCCTTCTTTTAGTACAAAAAATATTTGTGCTTGGTTGCACTAACCAGGATTTGCATCAAAGAAAGGAAAAATGTTCTGGACGGGCAAAATAGTTTTTTTTTTTTTTTTTTTTTTGTAAACAATGACAGCAAGTCAAACGGATTATAAAGTCTATTGGGAATGAGATAGGGTATTGGAATGCTCACTCTTATCTCGCGGTAGCTCAGAAAGATTATCTTCATTCCGCATTTGATGTGTTTTACTTTCAGACGGTGAAAATTTACTTAAATTGCAATCATGTTTAAATATCAATCGGTGTGATATTCGTGAACTACATCGAAACCATTAGAAAATCATTTCAAAAAGAACGAATGCTAATTTAATTGTGTATTGGACTTATGACTATTTTTAATGACCTCCGTTATATCGCGCTTTCGGATATATCGCTCTTTTTCTTTGTCCTCCGAAAAGCGCGATATAACGAGGGGTTACTGTAGATTAAACTGTGTCAAATAATTTTTTTTCCTGCACACTCCGGGGTGGGGGGCGAAGTTCCTAATTTTTCCGGAGGGACTCCGCGGAGGTCTAAAGTCTGGGAACCTCTGGTCTTGTAGTAGACCGTAGAGAATTCGACGACACCGACATTTCACCTACATTCGCGGCACGAATCCTTGCTGACCGTCTGAAATTTTACTTTTATTGAAAAATTTTTATCGTAAGACTACATAAATACTTTCAATTAAATAAAATTTAGAAAATGTACTTTAATGACTTTTGAATGACGCCTTTGTGGCACAAATCGTGAAAAAACAATTTGTTTTGAGTTTCTCCCGAAGCAGTGTGAAAAAAACTGATTTTTAGGCACCTACTTGTAGCATTCAGATAGTGCTAGTGGTTACAACGTAATAAAAATGCGTCAGTCTAACGTTGTTTATTGACACACATACAAAAAAATAGTTTGGAATAGAATGAATGTGTTGATATTATCTATGTTAACTGATAGTATAAGGAAGCATATTTACGATCGTAAACGATCGCATATTACGATCGTTTCAAGCACACAAGTGACTAAAAGTAAGCAAATTTTAACTAGGAATACTTTCGCGGGAAGATTGAAAGGGAATCTCAATGTACATTGATTGTATTGAAAATCTATAAAATTTATTAATCTTTATATTGGTTGTGGGAGCATAGCATTTGTTACATTTTGTGAGAAACCGCAATTACCGATCAGTGATATAAAAAGGACATTGAATTTTTTCTACAGATACCAGATATATCACGCAACGAACTAAGAGATAACGCTAAAAGGAGGGGTGAGGTGGAGAAAAGTTATATCGTACAATACTCCATTACGGGAGTCATACAAGATTAGCCGGAACACCTGCTTTTCAGCCATTTTCAGATTTCTACATCTGAAATGGCTTTTTCCCCGATAATTTAATATTCTTATCAAAGTGCAAAAATTTAGATTCTTGAAACAAACTGTTACATATTTTTTTCTTGTGTAAGTAAAAATTATTCGATTCTACTAGAATGAATGATAATAAACAATTTCACAGAGGTTATATTGATTAACTTTCTCAAAACTACGGTAGCTTCTCAAGCGATCTTATTATTAACTTTTTATTATACTGTGAAACCCCGATTTTACGTTTCTCTAGGGACTAGTTTAAAAAATCGTAAAATACGGAAAACTTAAGACACGAGAAATACATAGCAGTAAAATTGATGATGGGACCCGATGAAAAAACGTTAAATGAGGGGAAAACGTAGATTCGGGGGACGTAAAATCGAAATTTTAATGTTCATATTGTCATTGATTACCAATGTTACGGGATTCTCTATAAAACAAATGTACGATAAGCAAGGCCAAATATATTTAGAGAGCTGAATTTTTTCAGGAACACAGAAAAATATATCCCTAATAAAATTAAAATAACTATTCGTCTTAGTTATCTTCCGGGAGATTTTTGTTCATCAAAACAGCAGGGCCTGATTACTGAATAGGCCAACTAGACCGTAACCTAGGGCCCTCACTTTTTAGGGGACTTCAAATGGCTATTTTTTTTAAAGCAATTGCTAAAACTGTTTTCGTCAATGGCTAAAATTGTAAGGGTTGACTACACAGGGGCACCGAAAAAGCATACGACCTAGGGCCCTCTGATATCTCAATCGGGCCCTGCAAAACGGTTCTTAAATGTGTATAAACTACTGTGTTAGGATTAGCAAAAATATTAAAACCAAAGTCTTTGTGGGGGGGGGGGGATATTTGTAACCCCCTCGCTCCGCCACTATTCCTCTCCCATGCGATTTTAAAGTTCTTCTTTTCAAGATAAAATATCAAACGATTCGGAGATGGAAGACGGTGGGCGCGATTTAATATTGGATTACCTCCAAAAATAACATCTCAGACAACCAAAGGTAACAAACAGCAAGGTTAAGAAAACTGAGAATGTAAGGAGACAGCTCCAATTTTTGTCGGTTTCGTGTTTTACATACACGAAGAAAAATATTATCTTTCATTCTGCACAAAAGTGAGACACCCACCTACAACCAATACATATTCCATAAGAGATTAAAGTAAATGATATGCTGCATTTAGGTAGAGCGGTATAGCTCCTCAATAGTTTAATTATTTTTATGAAAGTTTTTTTAACACAAGACTCGCATCGGTTTCTTATGAAAACCAAAAATTATTATTATTATTATTAAAATGACGAAGCGTATTAGGATTATTATACGTATTTGGAGCAAGAACGAAACAGATCCAATACATAATTAATGACACATAGGTTACACTAGATTTCGTTAAAATTTCCTTGAAATTGGTTTGATAGAGGCAGAGTTAACATATTTACACATTGGGTGCCACTTTTCAGTACTGATGACGGAATTTCGTCTTTAAAAAAATCGACAGACGGATTTCTGTTCTACAATTAAAAAGGTCTTTTTACCCACTTTTAATTGAAGTACAGAAATCTGTCTGCCGATTTTTTAAAGACGGAATTCCAGTCTTCAATACTGAGAAGTAGCACGCATAAACATATAAAAAGACGAAAAAAAATTAAAGAATTAATTCTTTAAAACGCTTTTTGTGACTCGTGAAAGTTTTTAAAATGTGGAGCAGTCCCCTTTCCGAACCAAAACCTTCAATCATAATCTGCTTTTTTTCGGAAAATCCAAAAGGCGAACCTAACGATGTGAAAAAAAAAAAAAAAAAAAATCTGTAAACTCGTTTTAACGAAAGCTGCCTGAGCTTCCTCAAAATCAATCGCACGAATAAGAAAGAAAAGCAATTTAGTGCACCTAATTATGCCAGTTGCATTTTGCTTTGAAGGACGACAAATTTGGCAAGGTGTTTTATCGATTCAGCTCTCATTGCCTCTTCTTTCGTGGATAATCTCTAAACAAAGTCCTCACTTAATACATCTAGACCGTGGAAAATCGCAGGCTAAACATGTCACGGTAATGTCTCCAAAGGCGAATCATAACACAAACATAATCATGGATACACATGACTCACCTTAGGGTGGGGAGAAAAAGGAAGGAAATATCAGCCAACTGTTTACATTCATTTGAAAACATTTTCAAAGAGTGCTGGTAAAAAAGAATTAAAAGATTTCAAATGTCCATGCAAAAGTTTCGCTGCTACAAAAGTATTTCAAGCTGCAATTTTAAAAGTTATTTATTTATTTATTATTGCTGTTACCGTCAAACGTGGTTATATAGCGAAGTTCATTGCAGGGGGGTCATGACACCCCCCTGAACCGTTGACAATATTATCCGTTCACATTGTCTTCAAACACTTTATGCATACAATGTAAAAGGTATTTTTAATTCATAAATTATTTTTAAAAGTAAATATATTCGAACTACTACTTCGTTTCATTGCTTATGAAATTGTCTTTTATCCCCAATTAGGTGCCTTATTCCTTGCCGATTTTGTCCTCTTTATTGACCCCCAAGCAGTTTAAGAAATGTTTCATACTCAAAAAAGTAGGTTTGTTCATGGGGACGGGGGGGGGGGGCATTCTTCAGCATGACCTCCACCCCAAAAATGGTTTTCTGTATCCGCCCCTGATTCAAATAGTATGGTAACAATATTGACATCAGTGATATCGGTACAACGAAAAAAGATCGTAACATCGAAATGTTTTCGTTAGTCACTTGGGCTTCGTTAAAACGGGATTCGATTGTATTTTAATCTGAAAAAACGACGTGTGTATTTTGTAACTTTTACAGGGCGATCTATTACAAATAAGATTTTCTTGCACAAATCTAGGGCAGCTAGCCACTAGATGTCGTCCCGAAAGGTAGCATTCCTGCATATTTATTAAGGTATTCCTGGGAGGGGGACCCTACTAATGCTTTTACGTAGTCTCTAAAACAGTCTCCCATTATTTTTATTTTTAAATAGCATTTATGTTATATTAATGCAATGATACTTCAGTAAATAGACATATCTTGGCTGTGTAGTATGTTAATGGGAAGACTTACAGCAGGGGGCTAGACCTATACGCGGGCAAATTTTCCGAACATTTTCCCTAACAACAATTGAAGAAAAAAAGCTTTTTCCAGACTTGAATCCAATCTTTTTAAAGGAACACTAACGCAACAAGGACTGATATTTTCTGGCAATAGCTTCTCATTGTCCGACTGTCATTCATTCAGAGTCATAGCAGTAGCGGAAACAAACTTTTCTCAAAAATCACAATCGCAAATAACAGTTTACAAAAAATGCAATCACAAAAACAAAACTTTTCGTACAAAAATATGACCATCAAATTTCTGGTCGTGAATACATTTATTACATTTCATTTTAACACTTTTTAAAACGTTTACTTTCAAAAAATAAACGCAAGAAAACGTTCCTGATTTTGGGAGCGGGGGAGTAAATGAGTAAAAGTTAAATTCACAAGCGATCTCTTTTTTTTTTTTTTTTGTCTTTAGAGGAAAAAAAAATATTAAATAAAAACAAAAAACCCGACTGCGTAAAAATCAAAAAAACTAAAAAGAAAAATGTATAAGCCCAGTAGTTTAGAATGTAATAAGTACTAGTGAATAACTACACCGATGAAATAGTTTTATAACCGTACACAGATAAGACAAATCATAAATTCAAAAGCAGAATAGAATGATCAACAGTCGGGGCCCATTCAAATTTTACGGGGTTCCTTGAATCAGAAAGGAATGGGCCCCGACTGTTGATCCTTCTATTCTGCTTTTGAATTTATGAATTGTCTTATCTGTGTACGGTTATAAAACTATTTCATCGGTGTAGTTATTCAGTAGTACTTATTACATTCTAAACTACTGGGCTTATACATTTTTCTTTTTAGTTTTTTTGGTTTTTACGCAGTCGGGGTTTTTGTTTTTATTTAATAATTTTTTATTTTTCACTTTTTAGTTAATTTTCATTGACTTAGTTATTATGATTATAAGACGGTACATTTCGCAACCTTGTCATTTCATTGAGAGAAATTGTATCGTGAGGTTTATTAAGTAACTTGCGGTGGTCTAAACTACTGATAATTAGTCCCTCTTGGGACCTAACTTGTCTTAAAGCTACATGTGCTTGACCTTCGGCAAAAATGCGTGAACTTAAGTCAACCACAGCACAGCTATATAAACAGTCTGTATAACTCATGATGACGCGAAATCAGAAGCGTCCCCCCTCCCCCCGTCAGTCAAATCTTTCTCGCAAAACTAAAAAAGCCTCTCAAGAAAGTACACGTCGCGAAACTCAATCCTTCGAATCAAGACAAAAACAAAATGCAACATATGTTAGCGATGAAAATCGAATTAGTAGACTTTCTGTTTTTTGGTGTTTGTTGCATGGGGGTTTATTTTGATGAGGACTACAATCTGAGTGTGATGCCTTCGTTACGCATGATATATTTTGATTACAGTACAGAATACATATAAAGAACACATGAAAGAACTTACATCACATAGAGGGGAAAGTACATTCGGAGCGAGGGTGTCTTGACCCACAAGTGGGAGAAGCAATCGCTTCCCAATTTATAGACTTAGTGAGCAAAAAATTCAGGCAGTGAAAACTATCTGCATTTGTCGCACGCAGGTAGCGTGCGACACCCAGCGTGCGCCGATCCCAAACTGACAAAATGGCAACTGGTTTTTCAAATGGTACTTTTGATTACTGTCATTGTTTAGTGACACTCCGAAGGTTAAGACAAATCGATTGACGTAAGAATTACCGAAATTGGCCAAGGCGTTTAGCCTGTAGAACACCACATAGAAACGGATATACATACATAGACTGATAAACACATTTCCCTCCTTTGTGTCGCGCACGCGCAGTCGAGTAAAAAAAAGAAAGGAGTTGAACTGTATTTTAGTCATTTTTCACTAAAGAAGTCGTTTTTTACAATTCCAAAATAGCAGTTTTTGGCCATATTTTAGCTAAAATAGTCTCCATAGTCGCCTCTGCTTCAACATAGTTGCTTAAGTCGCTTTTTTAGTTGCCAGTAGCAGCCCTGTAATCATCGTTTTAACAGCGAGTCATTTTTTAAACACACACGTCAGTTTTAAGATAGTATATTTTTAACGCTTATTTTATCGTAAAACGGGTTAAACAAATATGTGATGCAGAGCAATAAAATCCAGGACGACCCACCGCACGTTTTCTTTTTTTTTTTTTTTTTTTCTTCTTTCATTTCTTTTTTTTTTACTATTCTTAGAGAATATGTGAACACGAATTAAATCCCATGTCACGAAAGATGGGAGCCAACGCTATAAATCTATGTTTGCCCTTCCTGTGGAAGGTGAAGTATAAAGACACTTGACAACTTTCGCCGACTTGCGTGAAAGAATTCGACAACGTACTTCTTAAGAGTAAAACTCTGGATTCGTGACCCAAGCTATAAAATTTGCAGAAACTACAGGTGAAAAACCTTCATATTCCCGTTCGCTGAATATTATCGATTCGCAGCTTGATAAGCAGTGTACGTTTGTTTTTCGTAAATCATCATGCACCCAAACCGTACAGCAAGATAAAATCAACTGAGAAGAATTCAAGTAAGCGTCAAAAGACAAAACTAAAACTGATGGAGTTTTCAAAACGCCTGAACTTGCGTTTTAGTGATTAAACACACCACAATATATAAGAAAATCGAACAACTAACTTGAGCGTCAAGAAAGCTGTCAAATTCAGTTCTTGGTAAACAAAGTGGAAAGGAACCAAAAATTCCACATCGATCCTCGCAGAGTTTTTTTAACTTGTCGATACTTGTAATGTGTAGACATCAAAGTTAAACTAGATTTACAGTGCGGCTCTGGTAACTTGAACGCCGACCTTGGACTAGCTGATTCAGATTTGGGTTAAAAGAAAAAATTCTTAAATTGATACTTCGTCAATAATCGTTTTCGCAACGCAAACTGGCTTTCATCACTACAATTTTAACAAATGGAATTACAGCAAAGGTGGATCGGAGATTAACTGATCGGAGCCAGACTACAGCTATCTCCTATGAAAGTGAGAGAAATTAGGAAAATATTTGGTTCCGAAAATCGCATGTCAAAAAATAAAAGACCACGAATGCGTTATTCTGTCTGTCATTGCCCAGCAGGCAGTAATGAACGTAGTTTTTTCATTAGCGTACAAAAAAAGACCCTACTTCAGTTCGCGCATTCTTCACAACCATACTGAAATTTTTTACATAAAGAACATTTCTGCCTGCCTATAAATGTCACCTTTTCTCAACATATTTGACCCCCGTCTCCCCTTTTGACACGAAGTGTCAGAATTTACCCTACCCCTTTTCACATGCTACACTATATGACATAAGCATATCGTCATGTAAAAATATTTATTTCAACCAAAAATTGTGTCATGTCCCATTTTTGTTACCCGCTCCCTCACCTCAAAGCATGACATAATTTGTATACAACCCAATATAAAAAAAAATAAAATTAAATTAAAATAATTAGTTTTGAGAATGCGCTGCTATACATTTATAGCCGACTAAAATTTGAAAAATGTCGAACGAAAAAATCCAACTTTCACGAACGAGTTCTTAAAAGGACTTGGTTGTATGTACTATATGCTTTCACAAGCAGTCTTCCACTGCTAACAAGGAGGCGGCACAACCGTGGGGTCGGAGATTTGCGTTTATTTTTTTATTTTTATTTTTTTCTTGGTGGCGAAAGAGGACTTTTAGTACCTTACGTGGTTAAAGTAATACGACGCAATACTCAGAAAATCATGAGAAAAATCAATTTTAAGTCGCCATGCAGTCTCCTAGGCGCCTTATGAGTTTAAAATGTCAGTCTTTTTTTGACAAGCGGCCGCTAGCCTAGTTAGACGCGGTGTTGTGCTCTAGAGATAGCACTATTGAATCCCACTCTGGACCCTTTTCTCTCTCTCTTTTATTATTATTTTTTTTTTTTTGGCTATCGGAGCAATTAGTGGTAACGCTTTTCATCCCTACATTATTGTCTGAAATTTATTTTTGCTAAAGATCGCAAACTTTTTCATTCACAGAAAAACATTCTTGCTCGTTATTCTGTACGGTTTGTTTTACCTAGTAAAGACTTTTGACTGGTTTGGTCCCCTTACGATTATAAGAGACGTCTGCTCATAGGACATTCGGATTTTTTTTTTTTTTTTTATTATTGTCATCACATCAATTATTGAAATATAATTTCTCTTCCCTTCATAATTTTTAAGAATTTATTTACATCATTTTTTTAAAATTATTATTTTCTTTTTCTTCCGGCAAATCAATTTAAACATTGGGTTTTTAATGAGAATAACCAAGTCTATAAGGAAAAATTCAATTTTTTTCAATGATTATGTACAAAAATCGCAGTGGTAGTTATAATAGAAACAAAGCAATAATTTTTGCGACATCTTGCGCAACAAATGAAAGTATTTTTTACAATTGTAGGGAATTTGCAATATATCAGTAGAAAAACATACCTCATCAACATTCATGAAAATATTTCGAATAGTGGATAATTTAGACGCAAACCAGGCATATTGAATCATCTTGGAATATTGGTGACGATAATTGATGGTGAATAATTGAATGAACTTTTATACAATCTTCCCGGGAATTGATTTCTCTATTTTGCTGTAACAACTCGCTGCAATTTTGCATGCGCTTTATGAAATTTTTGACTTGTCTGTAGAAGTAGACATTACAAGGTTGCACCAAGGATTGTACAGGGATTCTTTGGGAATTTCCTCTCCTATTCCAGAAGAGCCAGCAACTTCTTTAGCCAACATTTTTAATTCTGATTGTACGACAACTTAGCGTTTAATGGAATAGACTCGTAGGTTCACGTTCACCACGAAATAGAAAAATTAACTGCAGTGCAATTCTCAGGGTCGGGCAGTCTTATGAGCAGATGTCCCTTTAAGGGGACCACATGTCAAAAACCTTTACTAGGCAAAACAAACTATACAGAATAACAAGCAAGAATGTTTTTCAGTGAATGAAAAAGTTTGCGATCTTTGGAAAAAATAAATTTCAGAAAGTAATATAGGGGTGAAAAAACGTTACCTCTAATTGTTGTGATAGCAAATCAAAAAAAAAGAAAAGGGTCCAGATTGGGATTCGATCATGCCATCTCTGGAACACAAGATCGCGCCTTAACCAACTAGGCTAGCGGCGGCTCGTCAAGAGACTGACATTTTAAACTCATAAGGCGCGTAGGAGACTCCATGGCGATTTTAAATCGATTTTTCTCTTTATTTTTTGAGTATTGCGTCGTATTACTCTAATTACGTAAGGTACTGGGGGTCCTCTTTCACCACAAAAAAAAAAAAAAAAAAAGACGCAAATCTCCGACCCCACGGTCGTGCCGTCTCCTTGTAAGTTAAAAGCAGCAGAGCATCTTCCAGCAATGCAATCGCTAAGTAGCTCTGAAACTGGTGCAACATTAGCGCAACCACGACCGTATTACAAGAGACGAAAAAGCATTGTAACGTAACTACACAATGTGACACTACGAATGCAGAAAACTAGATTACCAATGCTTGCGGATGCACCAAGCGCAAATGCAGCTGGATCTCATAATAGGGTATACTGTTGCACGTACCCATTAGTCAACAGCAATTGCGTTAAGTACGAAATGGCAAAACATTTTTATTGATACTGAAGCCACAACATTAACTACACATTTAACACAAAATTTCCGACAGAAGTGAAAACTTAAAACTGAGAAATTATTCTCGTGTGTTTGTGCGCGCGCGTGTGTGTGGTGTGTTTATTTTCATTTAAAATTAATTGTATTTTCAAAAATTAAAATTCTATAGTTTGAAAATTCAAAATACCAGCTAGTCTAGTTTTATTAGCAATCCGAGCATCAATTATATGAAAGGCTCGGGGCAGAGCAGCGACTTTTCGGTCAAAATTTTTGTTTCTTATAACTAAAATTGAAATAAATATGGCAACGGATTATGTCATTTGGAGAAAAACATATCTGATTATAATATTTCAGAATATAGAATGTATACATAATTCGTTGTCTGATTTGACTAGTCACCGGTGTGATTAAATTAGTGTTGAGTAAAAAGCACCACTTGTGAACTTAGAAAGGAAGTTAAATGATTCCTAAGCAAAAACATAACACGAAAGGACAAAATAGCAAGGTATCGTAAACATTTTCGAAAGATCAGATGTTTATTTTTACTTCGGAGCTTAAAATTTGTGGTTTGGTTTGACTGACCATCGGACGGATTAAACTACAGACTACAGTGCTGTGTAAAAAGCACCACTTGTAAACTCAGAAAGGAAGTTTTTAATGATTCCTAAACGAAAACAAGACATTACAGCGGACAAAAAAGCAAAAAATCGTAAACAGTTTCAATGATCAAATGTTTATTTTAACTTGGTTGCGCCTCGTGCGTATGGAAAAGCATGAGTCGATCTACGAATGTAGATCCTTTCATGCTTTAATGCTCGGGTACGTAATTTTACTTAATTCAATTTTTAAGCTTTTTTTTAAAATCAATTTGGATGTGTATAGTTACAGAAAATTAGACACGGGCGATATCTTTTTTTTAATGGTCCGTTTATCATGGAATCGTTAATTTAGTTTACTCGTGCATTGAACTCTTTCATTTACGAATAATTCGTAATGCCCACCTAATATATTTTTTAATGGACGAATAAGAATTCGTTCATTTAAAGAATGCTATAAATAATTAAAAATTATAAATTTTAAATTATTAAAACACCCGGATAGTAATTCATTAACTTATCGACGTTAGCAAGATGGTGACGAAAAGCTGAAGAGCAAGCGATGCGGGATGCTTTGTAATAAAATAGAAATAACTAACAAAATGTTTACTGTACGAATGTTGTGTACGAATGAAATGTGGCAAAAGTACTATTTAGAGCATCAGTACAATGCTGAAAAACCGTTCAAAAGTAGGACTGTGAAGTCGAAGTCGGACTGATTTTGGGGTAAAGTAGTCAGAGTCGTTGAAAAACATGCCGACTCGGAGCTTCTTTGTCGCGAAGCACTAATCCAAAAAAATCCAATTAAATATATTTTATTATACAACAAATATTTTTTCAATCCTAAGACTATTCGACAAACTTGGTTCTCATTAAAAGGTATGAAATAAAATCAGTATATGATTTCTTGATTACAACGCTCAGTAGAAGTTAATTTTAATAAACTTCATATTAAGGTTAATTCTAAAGCAGCCTATAAAACTTAAATTCAAAATTGAGAAGAAATATAGGTATGGTTTCAAAGCTATTCGTACAAAGCTGTACACCGCTGCATTTTGTATAAAATTTGCCCCAGACGCATATATACCCATCCTCTCTCAGTAACATAGTACCCTAATTTCATTCAAATTTTATAGAGGAAATGTAGTTTAAGATTTATTACGGCAAAGTTTCAGAATCAAAGTGTTTATATATTTGATCAACATTAATTTGTTGAACATGAAAATGAGAGCAAATTAATCCTTCTCACTCTTTCAAAAAACGGGGTTTTTGAGTAACCTCACTTTAAGAATCGCAACTATTGGAATTTCAAATTGAATTTCCAACGTTGTAGGCATCTTAGGTTTGCAATAAAAAACAACTCGAAAATTTCATAAAAAGGAACTATTGTCTCAATCGGAGGTAAAAATTTAAAAAGAAAAAGACCGGAGTAGGACGTTTCAAAATCCAGGAGTCGGAGTCGGGCATTTTCCCCCTCCGACTCCGCAGCCCTGTTCAAAAGAAAGAAAATCTTACTGCACCGTTCATTTAATTTTAGATCTGCTAGTTCTCGAACGACACACTTCTGTACCCTTTTTTTTTACCATGAGATTTTAATTTAGATAAATTTTTAGTCTAGACTTTAGATAAGAATAATTTTAACAACAAAGAAAGTTGCGCACACCACGAAGTTAGCTTTTCACCCGAGTTTCAGTTCAGAGGAAAAAAAGTAACAGTAATGAGGTAAAAGATAATGTTTAGAGAAATGCAACCAGTACTCAGAACTAGGGGCGTGCACAGAAATTTTTGGGCCCGTCACAAATGACTTTTATTAGCTCTCCTCCATATTGTTTACCCCCATGTCCCTACATTTATTTCACCCCTCATTTTAAAAATCTCGGGCCCTCTACAGTCTCGGATCAACAGGTGCCCTCCCCCAAGTATACACCACTGCTAACAACCCTAATAAAAAGTATGAAACGAGGTATTATTAATTTTAATCATAAATCAATCTAAGCTACTTTACATAATGTACTGGCGGAATAACATTCAGGAAGTTTTTAGCGAATGAGTTTCACGAAAGATAGAGAAACGGCTGAAAACAGAAATTATATTTGGTTTTCAACAAATCTACAGCAAACACTACCCCACTAAAAAGGATCTCAAAAATTTCTGTAGAAAGTGCCGCTTTCTTGAGAAATTCTGCAGAAATTTAAAGATATTTTTAAGATTTTGTTTTGCCTCAAAAATATCTCAAGAATTTTTTGAAACACTTTAGAGTCATTCACAGCTTGCTAAATTTGTCTCAAGAATTTCTACACAAATTTAAAAACAATTTGGCGCTAAAGTAAAATCTGAAAAAAATTTGCAGATACCATTAACATCGAACGAACAACGATTTTTGCGATTTTCTTTTTCTAAATTTTAAAGTTTTTTTTTTTTTTTTTGAAAATTTATCTTATAAATGTTGTGCGAAGGTCCTTTGATGCTCAAGAATTCAGAGGGGGATTCCTGTCATTCCTATAGTGAGGGGGGGGGAATGTCGATTATCCCCCCCCATTGAAAAAGGTTTTTCTTATTCAAATTCAGTTTTTATCGGATCTAAAGTGATTTTGGCACCAAGGTCTTTTGATCAGGAGGAGCTCATATTGGTGTTTTTGCTCCTTGTAGGGGGTCAACCCCCATGGGTGGGGGGGCTTATAAAAATTCAGTTTACATCGGACCTTTCTAAATTTGAACAGAGGTCGTTCCAAGCTCAGAAATTTACGCAAGGGGAATCTCGACTTGTGTGGGAGGGGGGGACCCTTAATGAGGGGGGCGACCCCCCTCATTGAGATGTCTTCTTTGTACAATATCTGTTTTCGTCGGATCTTTCACAAATTTGACACAGAAATCCTTTGATCAGTAAGAACTCACATAGGTGGATTTTCGCCCATATGTGGGGGGCGGGGGGGGGGTCTCCCCCCATGGAGTTTTTTAAATACTAATCCACAGTTTGCATCGGATCATTGCTAAATATGAAACAGGCTCTTAATGGTCAGGAGTTTACATGAGGGGTTTTCACCCCTTTGCACGGGGGGGGGGGGGAGATAGACCCTCCAGGGCGTTTCGCCAGAAAATCTGTGAAACGGAATGTTTACACCTTTTTTTTTTTTACAATGACTGAAATTTTGAGATTCTAAAAAAAAAAAGTAAAAAATCCAAAGTTATATAAATTTAAATTTTGAGTCTTAAAATAGCTCTTTGGTAAACTTTAACACTTTTTTTATTAAATGTTGATGTCGAATGGAGTTTTTCGATGTTAAAGAAATGATTGTGAACATAGGTGTCCTTTAGATTTTAAGAATATAATCTGTGATAGTACAATGCAATTGTGATGTTTTTGAAGATTGAAACTAGCAATTTGCAAATACTTATTTACTTTACCAAGTATTTATTTAAATTATTTTTTTATAACTGATATCATAATTTTGATTTTTACTTTTTGAATTAAAATTATACTAATTGAACACACATTTCTACATTTTTATCCATAAAAACAAGATACGATTGACATAAAAGAACCAATCTATAAATGAAATTAACTTTTGATTTCGCAATAACTTTCCTGTCCTACTGCAAAATCTATAGAGTCCAGTAAAATCTAAGCAATTCAGGACAATGAAAATTAATACAACGCTAGTTCATGTTCTGATAGTTTGTCCGAAAATGCTGCATGTTTTTATTTTTTAATTCGTTGTAGATTTTTTAAATGTAATGATTTATGAATCACTTTTTTTCATATTTTTTTTTTTGCTCCAAACTAATCAGTTTCGGGCTTGAAGTGAAGAGAACTTTCTTCCAGCTTTACCGGCGACCGGCGATTTGTTTACGTGTCTGTATGCCTCTTCCATGCTTTCGATCATTCAATTTTTTTTCGCTATTATTATAATTTTAAGCTTTATTTTGTCTTTAAACTGCTTTTGCTCATATTAATTGAGCTACAAGGTTTTTTTTTCTACAGGGTTTTTGTTGTCATGTGATTTCTTTACTATCGTATATCGCCAAATTGCTAGGCTTGTTAACGTGAAACACGTGCTTAAATTGCTTGTTAATTCTTTAGATATTTTAATTTTCAGCTTCGTTATTTCTTTGTTTTTGTTTAATGCAAATTGAGTTTTTGATGTCCTTACTGTGCTTTAATTTTCATATTAATGTGAGGAAAAAAAAAATCACACTTTTGTTCACGTGCAGCTTTTATTGCGTGTTTTGGTAGTTGAAACATTGTTCGTTTTATTTGATATGTTCGGGTTTTTTCTTTTTACTTTTACTATGATTATTTTTATTTATTGCGTTATTTGCGCAAAATTGAAACTACAGTTGACTGTGAGCAACTTAATGCATGAAGTAACCTAAAGAAAAACGAATTTCACATAATAAGACTCAAATATCAAACGTATAGTTAAAAATAAATTGAGCAATGTGCAAGTAGATAAGCATAGAAAGATAGACGCATGTTACTTGACTATATAGTGAAAAATTTAAATGAAAACTTGAATGTAAGTAAAAAATTTCTAATTAATAAGTAACCCGAAATTAAGAACAAAACGGAAAATGAGTGAAAGCGTAGCAAGGCAGACATATAACCATAGCTGACACATTCATTATCAGGTCGAGAAACCTACCGCATACGTCTTTCATTTTTTGTCAATAAGTATAAAAAAATAGCTTAAATTAGAGACGTTCTGAGTACTCGGCCAAATTTTGATCAGGTACTCGGCCAATACCGAGTAGTTGTAAAAAATTGAATATTGTTCAAAGCGGATTTTACAATTAATAAAAAAGTGCAAGCATATAATATACCGCGATCATTTACAATTCAAATTTACAAGTAAAATTCAAATTTTGAGAATAATAAAGTTTGTTATGTTTCAATGCAGTAAATCTTATATTTTAAAGCCCTAAAGTTGATAAAACTTATTTATTAAAAATGGGGCAAAAAAGGTAAGTACAGAAAATATGAAATGTTTATATTATTAAATGGATTTTTGCCACTTCCAAAATTATTTATAAGAAATATAAAAATACCTTTTCTTAAAAAGTAAAACAACGTCAAAAGCATGAATGTGCAGGAACACTGCAAACAGGTGTTTTGGCACTACAAGGAATGCTTTTTTCAATGCACAAAATGTGAGCTTACGGATTTAAAGACAACCGACAACTATCCGATTTTTTTTTACATTCATTATCTCGCATTTTATGCACTGAAAAAAATGTTCCTTGTAATGCAGAAACACGTGTCTCGGTGGCTCGTGGCTTAATTTAGCGGGTGGGCCCCCTGTTATCAGGGCACCCCGATGGAAGTCATTGTGGCCTCCCAAAATATTCTTTATTTGGCAAATTTGGAGTCCATATAGCTGTTAAAGCCTAGAGTATCTTCTAATTATATTTAAGTACGTGTGCATGCTCATTTTTTATCATTTGGTAAAGTTCGGAGTTTTATTTTGTGAATTGACAACTTAACCACTCTCCTCCTAAAAGTTTTAGTTCGGGTTGCCTCTGACAGTTGTATAAAGTTTTCACAAAAAAAAAAGGAAAACAGATAAAATCAAGAGAACTAAGGTGAGCATGCCAAATAATACGGCAATGAAGACCAATGAGACCCCTCTTTTTCCCCATGCAGGATAGCAAAAATTAGATTGTGACTGGGATCATGCAGCAGCAATTAACTTTCACTTTAACATGCTTCGTTTATATCAAATTACGAAACTGGTAACTAATTTTTCTAGAAACACGCAGTTTACTTAATTACCAATATGTTATTTTTATAAGAAAATTAAATTACTTTTAATTTTAATTGAGTAATAATTTAGGTTTGCTCAGTGTTAGAATACGATAGCGTAGTAGAGGCATGAAAATAAGCCCAACACGATTAAGACTTATTACTTTAACGAAATATCTAGCTTGAAAGAAAATTGAAAAAATCACACTCGATAAAGACTATTTTAGGAACACCTTTTAATTCAAAAAAATAGTCTTAACTCTTATTATACTATCCCGACACTGAAAACCAACTGAACCTAAATTCAAACTGAAACTTAAAAAATGGCAAACGCCTTTTCGAAAAATAAAATGTCCATTCAGAAATTTCGAGAATGTGCTTTTAGTTCCATAAAGATAAATAAATTATAATAGGTATCCCATGCAATGAAATGAGTCGGAACCCAAAATATTGTAAACCCCAATACCTGATAGTAACAGCCGTTTAAGATTAAAGAAAAGGGAAAAATGGATTAAACCGAGAGAGAGAGAGAGAGAGAAAGCGATGAGATAACTTTTCCTTTCTCCGTGGGGTGGGCTCCGAAATTTCTGCCCTTTGCCTCACTGAAACATTGTATACGCGACGCGAGACGAGACACATTCCTCCCACTACTTCTACTATTGCTATTGGATGAAGATATTTTTCGAAGGGGCAGGAAGGGAGCAGGCCCATACACATCGTTCGGGGCGATGTCGCTCGCCGTTTTCGTAATGCTCGCAGTTGGTTAAGTTGTGGGCCGTTGTTGAAATGGCCTGAAGGATCATTCTTAAAGCGCTGTCGCTAGTCAACAGAAAAGGAACACTTTTTTCTTATATTAGCAATTAGCAGAGTGCTAGAAATTTAAAATCAGTTTCATGCCTGATTTTATTTAAAACTGAAACACAAAAAGACAATTTTATATAATCTAACTATGCACAATTTTTCCGGGTTGGCTCGGCCCATAGTGACGAGCCGCCACTGACGTGTCTGCAGTGCTCTTGCACATTTGTGCTTTTAACGTTGTTTCATTTGCTTAAAAAAATTATTTAAGTTTGCTGGACTAGAAGTATAGATTGATATGCTTTGTTTTAATTCCAACTTGATTAATCCTACCTTTAATGTATTTTTTTATTTTTACTTTAAAAAATACATAATTAAATTTCAGCTGGAATTTTGTTTTAAAAACTTATTTGGACATGGAGGTCTATACTAATATTCCAATCAGTTCATAATTCGCCATTTGTGTGTCCGTGGTATTTCTTAAAACACAATTGGAACTATGTACTCGGCCAAGTAGTGAAAGGCCGAGTACTCGGTACTCGGCCAAAGTGCTACTCGGTACGTCTCTACTTAAAATCAATTTTTTTTTTTTTTTTCTGTCTTGGATCCCATTGCCAAGGTAGCATCTATTTTCTTCCTCTGTGACAGTTGTGAAACTTTTCGAGACTGCCCCAAATTTTTTAATTTGTATTCTCCGCAGGTGCGAATTAAGAAGGAGGAATAGATTGATTTCAGATATTTACCCTTTTATAAATTCGCAAACCTCCGCCTTGTAACTTCGTCTCAGATAAATTTTTAACTTCCATTCCTCAAAACTTACGTAATAGTGTACTCCCCCCCCCCTGTTCCTTACCGTAATGTCTTCAAAGGCAGGCCCGAATTAACGTACCTGCCATGTAGGGAAGGGGGGGGGGGCACGCCTCTAAAACGGCAGTGGCCATTAGTGCCATAGCATATTCTGGTGGACAGTTAGAGGGCCCAAGAGTTACAGATCCAGGCATGATCAAAGGTGTCCTATTCAGTCGACTCTCGATAACACGAAGCCTTACAACTCGAATATTTCTTTATCTCGAGGATTTCACTCAGTCCTAAAATAATTTAGTTTTTTCAATACAAAGTTCTCTATATCTCGAATAAACTCCTTTTAAGTTGGAAAGTTCTACGAAAGCTTTGTTTTGTCTAATGCGTTAAAATGCATTTAAAATAAGAAGGAAAAAAAAAAAACAAGATTTTCTAATCAGCTTGTGTGAGGGGATAATTATTTTATATTAGTACTCCTAAAATGCACACAGTGCTTATGAAATCACTACATTCCTAGATTTTGCACAATTGCGGCAAGTACCGTGTGCAGCAGAGTCAAAAAACTTACCCTAATGTTGACTAAACGGTGGCCGAATTTGGAAATGCCAGGAATTCGGGAATGGGGTTTAACAACAGTATTTTCACCCTACTCAATGTGTTTCTGAGAGTCTGCCAAGTTATCCAGTTCTGAGACTCTACTGTATCTCTTTAACATACGAATGCTTCTACTTTATGCTTAAAAAGGTAAAAATATATTGCTAAAAAATGTTAAAATTTTAATTCTGATTCTATTTTCATAATATCTTATTTATGCACTCTTTTTCAAAGCACGAAAAGGGTTGATTTTCAAAAATTTCACATTAGTCAAGAACTTATTCTTACAGTAAGAAAAGAACTTATTCACATCAAGCATCACGCTGAAAATTCAAAAATATCTGCAGGAATGAAAAACAATATGCAGTTGAAAGATGAAAATAAATGACAATCCCATTAGCTTTTTCCAATCATATATCCATGACAGCATAAAAGGGATTTTTTTGCATTAATTTACCTATTTTGAAGATAATGCTTAGTATGGATATTAATTAACAATTATCAGGCAATGCACATATCTACAGAAAATGTATGTGCGCACAACATGTGCCTCTGTAATATCTATGCATATTCATTACAGGGTCAAGAATGAAAATACACCATTACCACTTGCCCGTTTGGAACATTTAAAAATGTTGATAGGAAAGGGGAAGCTCGGGTAATTCTTATCTAAAATTATTCATAAGTGTGGAAATGTAGTTTACACAATATTGGGAATGTTTCAAATATTTGTAGGTTTTCCTAAAATTTTGTTGATCAAGTTGGTAAGTTAATTTAATTGTTTATTTTATTCTGATTATTTATTTATTTCATTGGGTTGATTCTGAACTTGATTTTAGTGATTAGTAAATTATTGATAGTCACACATATAAAAAAGAAAACTGCCAGCTTTCAAACAAATTAAATCTTAGCGTTTTTCTCTGTTCTTAAAATAACATATTTTTAAAAGTAAATTTCAAAAAAAAAAAATGCAGTAAATAAAACCAGTTTAGCAGGTTCCTTTGTTTTGTAAAATCAGTATTTTTAGTAATTGAGAGATTATTGTGTACTATATCAGATATTTCAAGGAAAAAGTAATAAATTTGATCTCATGAAAATTCCAACCTAATTTTTGTATGATTTGTTGAAAACCAGAAAATGTTCATGAAATTTATTATTTCTGTTTTTTAGTTAAAATAGTAGTTCAGCTCATTACATTTCGCTTTAATTTAATGTGCTAACTGTAGTTCATGTGGTTGAAATTTTATTTTTCACAAAATACTAAATTTCGGTATTCTTCTGAAAAATGCATGTTTTTTGTACGAAATTGTAACTCATGAGTCATGGAAAGTTGCAACTAAAGTCATGGATTTCAAAACTCTAAATGTAGCAGCTTGCACTTGCATGATTTTCAGTGCATCTGCATACATAAACACATGTGATTGCCCTACATTATTATTGTTTATCTTGTCTGATCTAAAAATATGATAAAATTTAGGTTTATGATTAAAGGAAGTATATACACATGCAAAATAACCTCTCCCTCCCTGCAATATAGTGCTCTATTTTCGCTAAAATTTGAATGATTAAACATCGCTCTTTGTAGTGACGCTACTGAAATATATACAGTGGTGTTCCCATAGGGTATACTTCATATATGCCGTATACTCTCAAACATTTTTTAGACATAAAGTATATACCCTCAAATTGCATAAATTTTCATATTGTAATATACTATGTATATGATCACGTACACCAATTGTGGATAATGGATTACTGGAAGTATAACCTCAGAAAAATTGATGGGAACATCACTGAATATACATACAGTGGAGCTTCATAACTCGTCACCCCAAGGGAAATTAAAAACTTGTTGATTCAAGTGGATGTCAACTTACTGAGGTTCCATAATTTTAATTCCTGAAGAGTTTCTGTATCACTTTTACTTACCAAGGCTACAGAGTCAGAGACTGACAGATTTTAGGACAAAAGAGTCGGATTCAGGAGTCGAAGGTTTAAAATTTCAAGCGTCAGTTATTTTCTCCCTAAGCCCGCAACTCTGCCACTGCTCGAGGAGTCGTAGTCTAAGGGTATGAAATTTCCAGAGTCGGAGCCGGTCATTTTCCCTCCCTACACCACAGCCCTGTCACTTTCTAATGCTTAACATTTACATCATGGAAACTAATTCCAGTATATGAATTTTCTTATTTTGAAAAGTACATAAAAAATCCATAATTTTTGAAAAGAGATAATAAAGATTCTTGTCAGTCAGGTCTGAATTCACACCCCCAGGGAACATGAAAACATGTCGACTGAAGCGGAAGTCAACTTACTGAGGTTCCATAATTGTAATTCCTAAACAGTTTCTGTATCACTTACCAGGGCTGCGGAGTCAATGACTGACATATTTTGGGGCAAAGGAGTCAAAGTTTTAAAACTTCAAGAGTCTGAGTCGGTCATTTTCTCCCAAAACCTGCAACTCTGCCACTGCTAATGGCGTCGGAGTCTAAGGATCTAAAATTCCCAGAGTCAGGGCCGGTCATTTTTTCCCTCTACTCTGAAGCCTTGTCACTTACAAATGCTTAACATTCACATTATGAAAGTGTATTCCAGTAAATGAATTTTCTAATTTTAAAAAGTACATAATAAATTCGCCATTATTATTTTTAAAGAGATAAAACAGATTCTTGTCAGCCACGTCTTAAGATAAAGTCCTGCTCACCCTTGTTTGAAAAACATGTCATGGTGCCACCTTTCTCTAGAGGACATTTATCTTACCTTAGCCTTTTAGAATTGCACTAACAGCACAGAGTGGTGGCTGACTCCCCTGGATAAAAATGGAATTCTCTAAAAGAGCTTCCCAAAAAAGAACTGACTGACAAGAAATCACAGTGTAAGGTTCTGAGAAAAGGTCAGTATGAAAGAATGTTGAAAGAAAAAATTGTGGACTAGAATAGCAATTGGTGTATTGACTTATAGGGGTTCCTGCAAATGTGCGTCAAGTAAGAGAGATTTTAGCCCATTGAAATTAGCATTGAGCCAACCATAAGGAAAATAAATGTTGAGCTACCAGGTTAGTCAAGTTATCCGTAAGTCGAGTTCCCAAAGTTTCACTCTACATGAAACTAAAAGTTTGAAATCTCTGGCAACTGTTCACATGAGATGGTGAAAGTCAACATTCTCTTATTTAAAGCTTTCACAGTAATATATATTTAAATGTGTTTGGGAATAAAGAAATTGTAGCACAATTAAGTCTCAAAAGTGTCGAGTTGAAGTTAAATATCTCATATCAGAACAAAAATTTTATATTGTGTGTGCATTCTTATATATACTGCTAGCCTCGCTTAAACGGGTAACGGATAAACAAATACCCCAATTATGAATAAAACCTTTTGGAACCGAATACTTCCCCACTGAGGAAATGTCAAAGATCCTCGCTTAATCGAACAGCATTGATCAGCTTTCACAATATTTTGCTAAGAAGTTTTTTAAATAATTTAAAAATTAATTACGTATGAACAATTATTCATGTAAAGATATTAAATTATATTTTTTGCATACAACAAATGAGGTTGTAAGTTGCATTTTTTTCCTTACGCCCTTCTAATATATATTTAAAATTATTATACCTATTATTTTGTAGTTCACTTAGCTTGTTTCAATGTATTTTTACCAAAAACATTACTTCCATTATATAGTTATTGATTCATTATTATTACATTTTAAGACAAATGTTGTCACTTTGGTATGATAAAGAGTATTTCCCTGCTTAATCAAATAATATTTCTTGGAACTGACAGTATTCAGTTAAGCAGGGCCGACAGTATATATATTTTCAAAATCAGAGTAGAGCAAATATATATTATAATGTAAAAAAAATGTATTTCAAGGTTATTACTATCTTCCCATTAAATTATATTCTTCCTACTCTGATTGGAAAAATATTCAGGTGCATACCACTTCTCAAATAGCCAATGAAATACTTTTCACAACAAAATTTTCAACAGTATAACTAACTGTTCTTGAAGTAGAAGGGATTTCTGTTGTCAATTTATATTTGAAATACTTGACTTATGACCATTATCCTAAAAAAAATTAGTACCATCTACAAGAAATAAAAAAAGTGTATCCTATTCATAACACCAATGAATTAAAAATACATTATATACGTTGTCTTACATCAGTACGGTGAACACATTTTAGTCTAAATTAAAAAATCTTATTTCAAGGTATCTGTTTTTGCCAAGCACAATGAAAAAAAAAAAAAACTCTAGGTTTATTCTTCTGAACTAATTTTAAGTAAAGTTATTTCTGGTAGGAAATTTTTGTTATGACTGCATCTCATGTATGTAGATTGAAATTTCAAATGCTTCTTAAGCTTTTATTTGGATGATCTACACACATAATCAAATCTAGATTAAATACATTATCATTATGCAATTTTTAGGGAGTTTCAAATCGTTTGGAACTATGTTTTAGCTGGAAGAGTTCTAAGATTTTCTTAATTACTGTATTTTTCAAAATAAATAAAATTTTCTGAAAAATTAATTTTTAAAGAAAATCTTCAGAAACGCCCACCTTCAAAAAATCTCAAGTTATTTGGCCCACTTTAAGCCTATATATTCTAAGAAAACCTTGAGAATAAAAATTTGAAGATTTTCTTCAGAGCTTTTTACAGAAAATCTACAGATCTTAAGTCTGTAGATTTTCTTAAGATTTAGGCTTAAAAGTGGGCCAAATACCTTCAGATTTTCTCAACTTCAGAACATTCTGCAGAAAATCTAGAGATCTTCAGTCTGCAGATTTTCTAAAAATGTAGGCTTATGAAGTGGACCAAATACCTACAGATTTTCTCAACTTTTTTTTTTAAAGTTTTTTTTGAGATCCTTTCTAGTGGGGTACATTCATTCAATTTGAGCTAAATTTAATTTTTTCAAAAGGTTGCTTTGGAATAATTCGGTTCCGCAGAACAACTAATAATATAGAATGTCCCTTCAGAGACTCAAGGTCCCTCTACCCGAGTATGCTAGAATTACGATGTCCCCTCAGATGTACCACAACGGAGTACAAATACCTAATACTTTTAAGCGGTTTTACAACATTTTTTTTTCTCCACCAAATTGCTTTATTTCAATTGCTATGATTTTGAAACTTCATGACTGGACGTTCAAGGATAGCGATTTTTTTTTTTTTCTTAATTAAACAACGCAAATGCAATGCCGAAAAAAAAATATTTCAACTTAAACATTGATGAGCACTTTGCCTTCAATTTCAGTGCGTATTTGAAAATCTAAAACTGGATACACAGCTTTGATTGTATGTCTATGCATCAACCAATAATTTCTAATAATAACTAGGGAGCCTTTCTCTCTGAAAACTAAAACGCCCATTCAAAGCATTAGCAAAGCACAGGCGCGTTCAGCACATGCGTTAACTTGAAGGTCGGAACTAGAATGCATTCCCGGTGATCAAGTAAACATTACGAATAAATATACAAGAAATAATTTTAATTTAAAAAAATACACCTACATGTTCAACGATTAAACTTCGGTTTTTCGGTTGAATTCGGTTCGAATTCAAATACTTTTCAATGAGATTATCATGTATTTTATAATGCAAATGCTTATAAGCATGTTATTGGAATGCTCATGAAGTTGCAGTTCGCAAAATAATATCAGTGAGACGTTTCCCTTAGGAACAAAATTATCGGTTTGAAACGATTGAGTAGTTTTGAAACTGCGGTGCAGAATGGTTCATATAACTATGAAAGAAAATATGAGGCCATTTACATTTTGCGAACATAACTAAAAATGATCAGTAGCATCTCTGAAGGAATTAACAATTAATATAAAATGCTAAACTTCGATTCCGAAAGACCTGAACAAAATTTAGCTCTTTAATTTATTTTATTCTCTTTTATCAAAACCGAACTTTTCTTAAAATTAATATTAGCACTGACCTCCAAAGAATGAAATCATCAGAAAATTTTAATAAAACGACCCTTTAATGTAAAAAATCAACTAAGTCGCGGGCGTCGGTATCAGTTAACAAGTTAGGAATGCTAGTTTTATGTTTCAAAAAAAAGTTGAACATTCTTGCTTGCCACAAAATTCGCACAAAGTTAGTCGACAAAACTGGTGCGTGGTGACGTATAAAATAAAAAATCAATAGCGACACTAAAAATATTCAATTCAGAAGAAACATTTCCAAAGGTTAATTATAGACTATAAATTTGGACTACAAAAAGCAGCCAGTGAACATATGTTTTGCGCGTAGAATAGTAACTGGGGAGAATTTAAATCAGATAAAAGTACTACGCGTAAAACCTTATTACTCTTCTATGTTTAGAGGGGGGGGGGGGGGGAGGGATAAGCCAATAACCAGGCTTGCCAACTTTAAAAGTTGCAAATAGGCTACCAGCGGCAATGGTAGTGGTGGTATTGGTACCAGTGACAACGGAAGAGGGTTCGGAGCATTCCGGCTCCGTGTCTCTGATGACTATATAATGAGCATGAAGAACAGTAAAAGAGAGAAAAGCAAGAAAAAATGCAATCCAATATACAGTCGGATCCCGCCACAACGCGATCCGACTTACGCGAAATGGCTATAACGCGAGTTTTTAATGAGTAATGAATTTTTTAATGCGGACACAAATTACTCGCCTGCAACATGAAATTTTTCGGAAAAGAGCGGCGGAGCATTAGAATGGGCTTCGTTGACACTAAATATTGGTTTTGTGAATGGACTTTCATCCCTTTAGCATCACTGAAAGCGGAAGTTCACCCACTGTATTAGTCTAAACAACGCTTTGTTTTAGTTTATACTAATAACCTCGCCGATTCTTAACTTTTTTTTTTTTTTTCATTTTACATGTGAACGTTGATAAAATACGTTGAATGTTGATAACAGCCTGATCGCGTTGCATAAACCTTCTTCATTTTTTAAATTACAAATATATTTACTATATCGATATTGTTAAGTGCTATAATAATGCTGTAGTGTACATACTGTAAGTACCATACTACTTTATTTTAAGTTTCTCTCCCCCATTAATCATTGATTTTGTGCTAAATTACAGAACTGTATGCCAACTAATAACGCTTTTTCTAAAATACAGAAAAAGTCGGTTCTTTGTAAAAGATACTGCAATATATAGTTAATAAATGGTTTGAAACACTATGAGGGGTGCTTACAAACGTCTGAAACAATCGGGTATGCTTATAAAAAATTACTAAACATACCTTGTTCCACAACGCGAAATTCCGACTTACGCGAGGTGTCTTGGAACGCATCCCTCGCGTAAGTCGGGACTCGACTGTATTGATACAAAATTGTGCTGAAAAAGTAAAAAGTTTTAAAACATTTTGTCTGTCATAAAACTCATAGTTGTGTAACCATTTTGAACATACAGCTACAAGCAATTGAGAGGTTAAAAACTGAGAACTTATTTTGTGCCCCCTTTTTTTTTATTCCATAACCGATAATCATTAGCTTCAAAGCTGACTAAGCTCACTAACAACTTTGGAAATTAAGAAAAACCTAGAACAATTCTTCGGTTGTACTTTCGTTTAATTCGTTAATTTGGTAAATGGCCATATGTATCAATACTGTTCTCCTTAATGTTCTGGCAGGGGTGCCCCCCCCCCCCTTAATATCATGAAGATACCCAAAAGCAACCCCCCAAAAGGATAAAATACCCCTTAAAACACCCCCACCCTAAAAATGTCAAAGGCACAGTCTGCGGCATGACCCCCCCCCCCAGGTGAGCACCCCTGGTTCTGGGATTCAGTTCAAGGGCACGTTGCAACCTTCCAATACAATAATGTGAAGTTGTGCATTTTTACTTTGAAACGCGGCAGGATATATTTTGACGTCCCGTATCGAAGTTCGTCGGGAAGCGGAAAAGTGTCAAAATACGAGACTGTCCCTTAAAATCCGGGAAGTTAGGCAATCATGGCCACTATAATTGCAACCAGCTAGTAGGGATTAATGAGCTCAGCTCCCGAGCTTCCTTTCAACTATAAGTAAAGTTCAACATTTTTGCTGGAATCCAAGCTATTTCAGCATGACATTTTTTTTTGAACACTAAGGGCTTCTGAACTTATAAGAAATAAGGTCCTTTCATTGAGCGATTTCTGAAAAGGTATGGAACAACCCTTCTAAGTTCAGGTCATAAAACCTTTTGATGATTCGAAATTCCGTAAAACAGCCGAGATTCCGTTTACATATTTCATATTATTCGCTGACCTTCGGAGTCATTCAAAAAAGCAAAGTTTACACAAAACGAGGTCAGAAAAACATGTCCTAAGATGTCCGTGTTCTTCAACTTCCAAAGCTCTGAGTAAAAGGAAAGGAAAACCCAATTAAAATTTAGATAAAAAGTCACTGTTTGAAAGATTCTCATTTCTAAACACGAGCATGTGAAGAGGTTTTTTCGACATCAAACACCGCATATGTTGACCGACCTTGAAAGAGCTGAACCGTTACGCCTCCATAAAGAGAGACTTCACATTATCCTTTTTTTTAGAAACTAAAATAGCCCTTTCACGATGCAGAATTGCATCGCGACCGACCGCCCCCGCAGGCACTGCACTTCAAGCTAGTTCTCTGCAGAGCAGTGAACTTTTCTAATGGTCAGCATTTCACTTCTAGGCTGAGGAAGAATTCCGAGCAACTGTGCATTGTCATCCATACATAACAAAGCGGCACCGTTAATTAAATTGATATAATTTATGGAGAACCAGTTTTGCTCTGGAATCGCGTCGTAATTTTTAAAACTTCCATACAGAACGGTCAGTTCAAATCTTCCAAAGTCGCTCTTTCGTACAATCGTTAATCAAACAAAACCATCTAATTCAACTTCTTTAAAATGTAAGTTTAAAAAAAATCGTTCAGGTTGTTTTATAGCATTAAAATTTCACATTAAACTCTCCATTGAAATCCTTCAATGTGCATTACTTTTCGTTCCCTTCAATTTCTACATTTAGATTAATATTTTGAGATGTTATAAAGTCAGATATTCTTGGTAACATTCAAAATAAGCGCATGGAAAACCATGTTTTTACAAAATAAAGTTACAAATAGACGATTGCAAAATAGCATAACACTTCGGTGTTCTTTGCAGCACCAAGGGAGAAGCAAATGTAAAGGGTGTTTTTTTTAGAGGTATAGAACTTTAAGTTGGCAACACTGTTTGATATGTGGGCCATTTTGATAGCTGTCACTTGTTTTGTGTTCAGTTCGGTTTGCCATTTCATCATGAATAGACAACAAGGCGGTGCAACATACCACACAGCGCGTGTCACAATTGATTTATTGAAAGAAACGTTCGGTGAACGAATAATTTCGCGTAATGGACCCGCGAATTGGTCTGCAAGATCATGCGATTTAACACCGCTGGACTACTTTTTGTGGGGCTATGTGGAGTCTGTGGTCTGCACCGATAAGCCACAGACGATTGACGCCTTGGAAGAGAACATTCGCCACCTTATTACTGACACACGGCCTCTATTGCTGCAAAAAGTGAGAAAATTGGACTTTCCAATTGGACTTTCTCCGAGCCAGCCGAAGTGGCCACATGCCAGAAATCGTATTTCAATAAAAATGGCAAAGAATCATCTTTCGAATAAAGCAACATTCATGGCAATTAACAACATTTAACTGTGTTTTATTTGAACCTAAAATTCTCTACTTCTAAAAAACACCCTTTAATTACACTCAAACATCTATCAATGATTAAAAATTATACGCATCGCGACGAACGTCGAAATTAATAACGAATTGTAGTCGAAACAATTTTATCTATCATAGATAATTCCTGCGAAAATTTATAAAGTATGCATATGAAGCAAAAATATTACGAAAGTGCAATTGTCAAATCAGTTACAATATCCAGTAAATAAAATCAACAACAACAAAAAAAAAATGTTTGGCGTATTTAGCGGATTTTATTTCTTCATGAATAGAGAAACGCGGAAAAAATTATCTTACGAATGTTTCGCGTTTTGTATCAAAAAAACATTAAATATTGTGCAATAATGCGGTATTGTAGTTCATCAAATGAAATGTTCCAATGAGCGGAACAGGTATTTTCCAGTTCTTCAGACCAGACCCGTGTCCAGGATTTCATAAAGGGAGGGGTTGAAACTTTTTCCCTTTGTAACTTACGTTGTCAAAGGAAAACTAACTACGCGTGTTGAATAGTTCATTTTAGTTCGATAACTAGACTTTTTTTTTTTTTTATACGTTTTGCGTTTTTTTTTTTTTTAATGAAATAATTTGTGCAGTTGAACATTTTGTAAAAGCACACATATTTCTTTTATGCCACCTCACTTTCCTTCTTTTTTTTGAGCAATCACGATTGCTTATTGTTCTCCCTTGACCGTCTTTGATGTTTAGTTCCTTTTTCAGCCTGGACCAGGGGCACCAGCACAGGGTGGCGACAGGAACTGTGAAAAAAAGTTCCCTGACTTTTCCCTGATTAAGTTCACCAAATTTCCCTGATTTACGTTACCAATGATAATAGTTTTCTTTCTTTGCTCTACTTGAAGTCCGTTGTATGTTTGTATAAAATGCAGTATTTTAAACGTTTTAAGTTGTGTAAACTTGTTGAACTAAAGATATATTTTAAAAAGATGCTACTTTTTTAATAAAATGGTTTTAAAAAAAAGACATTTTTTTTGGGGGGGGGGGGGAGGGGACCTACAAAACAGTATATTAAATTTTTACACATGGAAAGATTATAGAAAATTTTAAAAAAAATACTTCACTTCCAGAAACCACTTAGCATAAGAATTTTTAGAAACTTTTGAAATCATATGTGTCCTTATGACAGAGTTCAAAATAATTTCAATTACTTTTTAGTTAAGTTTTTAAACAGTATAATAATTGTTGCAAGAATAACAAGTAATAGTATTCTTATATAACTAATTGACATATTTATGCAAAACAGATGAAACCATTTGACATCCATTCATAGGGAGCTTTTCTCTAATCAAGAATATAGGTTTTAATGAATGAATACAGCATTTTAACAATAAAAAATAAAGATATTTACTTAAGTACACAAGTTAACTCTATTTCAAATGTTTAAGTATGTAACGAAAAAAATCTTAGATTGCTTTTGTAACAAACAACTTTGAAATACAAGGAAAAAAAAGCAATTAGTTAATTTCAAAATATATAAAAGAAGAATACAACTTGGTTATAAAATTAAAGAATTACTTAAGTCTGAAGAAAAGAAAACCCTGACGATCTGTGGTGACAACAAATAGGATAACGGCAAAAAACAAAGTTTTTTTTAATTGAAAGTTTAATTTTAGCAATTAAATTAAAAATGCGAAGAAGTTTAAGCTTTTATAGTATTAATTCAAAAACCAAAGATTTCCTCTTGAAGTCGTTACAGTACTTAATTACTTCGAAACAATGAAAAAAGGCAAAGGAGCTAAGGCATTAATGAAGGCTTCCTCTTTGCCACTACGGTTGTTTATTTTACGTAGCATTGAAAGCGTAAAAGGAAATTTCAAGCTAGGTAAAATAAACTACCTAACAGACATAGAAGCAATCTTAGGAAGTTCATCCTGTGGTTAATAAGTAAGATTCAATACTTTGATGTTGAGGAAAAAAGATGCACTAATAGAGATAAGAGGTAGTGTATAAACACACCTCATTAATTTTACCTTTTTTTTTTTTTTTTTGAACAGATAATTGGTGGAAAATGCGTAGGGAATTAGAGTATTTAATTTTGTAAAGTGAAAAAAATTTTTTTTTTCTTCATAAAATCAATTTTCCCTGATTTTTTGTTATTTTTTCGAAATTCCCTGATTTCTCCCTGATTAATAAAGTTCCCTGACTTTTCCCTGATCTCCCTGATTTCCCTGATCTGTCGCCACCCTGCAGCGCACCACCGGCCTCTGCAGGCGCGAGTAGGGTAATAATGCCGGTTCTGCCCCAAGAGGCGGCTCTGCGGCTATGAGCCGCCTCCCAATCCCTCCGCTTCCCTGATGCCGCCTCCACCGCCTCCCACTCTTCCTCCCACCGCCTCCTCCACTTCCTCCCCACCCCCTCCCGACCTTGGGGTTGACCCTCCCCACGACCGGGGCCGCCGCGAGAACCCGTAGAAGGTGACGAGGGTTTTTCCCGCGTTTTAGATATTTTTCCCGCGTTTTCGGACTTAGAATATTTTGAACTTGTTGTCATGGTATCCACAAAGTTTTTACTTTTTGGATGGCAACACTTGTTTGAGTTTCGGTTTTGGAATGGCAACACTTGTTGTCATGACAACCAGAGTTTTTAGTTTTCGGTTGGCAACACTTGTTGCTATGTTTTAACTTATGCTATGTTTAACGTCGGTGGCGCCATCTATTGAGATATTTCCGGACTTTGAATATTTCTGCGAATTTAATTATTTTTATTTTTACAGAGTGTTGAAGTTGGGAATCGAACACCCAAACTTTGAGTTAGCAAAAACGTATGCTAACCACTATGCTATATTTTTCATTACTCTTTCAGTCTTAATGTGAATCTGTACCATGACAACGAATATTACAATTAAATTAATTTTAAAACCATCAGTTAATTTACTCTTTAGTACTAATCATGGCATATCATTAACTGAATTTCAGCTCATAATTGAAACTATCATCATTATTATTATTTTTCATAATAACAAAGTTTTCACTTAAGTAAAGATTTATTTAAATACAACCCATTCGAGATTTTAGATTTGGTTCAATGCTTTGTGGACTTGAAATATATTTTAAACTTTGATTTTCTTTTTCATGCATTTCAAACTTTATCATTTTTATTTTTTCTAACTTGTTAAATTTTCTTAACTAATTTCATTTTTCTTTGTCAAATTTACAAATATTTTTTCTAACTTGTAAAAATTTCGAAGAAATAATTTTCTTAACTAATTTTTTTGACTTTCATACAACAAAATATTTTTTCTTACTTGTTAAATTTTCAAAGAAATAATTAACTTAAATATTCTTTCACACATTTTGAACTTTAACGTTTTTTCCTGTCATTTAGCACTTTGATTTTTTTTTTTTTTTCACTATTTTAGCGTTTTTCAATTATTTTCAGTCTTTAACTATTTTCTTAACTTTTTAGTCTTTAACTAATTTCAAGCATTTCAGACTTAGATTATTTTTTCGTGATTTCGATTTTTTTTAGTATATTTTAGAGTTTGATCATTTTCTCGCTTGTTTTTACTTTATCGTTTTTTTTTTTTTCCGATATTTTTAAACTTAGAAATTTTTCACAAGTAGTGACAGGAATCGAACCTTCAAATTTTTCAAAACGTTATCATGTCTTCAATTTTTGCAATCATGTCAAACTTGCAATCAATTTACTCTTAGTAGTAATTAACACTTATCATTAACAAATTTTTACGGATTTTAAAAAATCAACTTAATTAATTTTTTCCAGTAAGCAAATTTCGCACTCAAGTTACATTTCATCACTGCATATACGTTTCAAGAGTTTCATTGAATTTATCACATTCCATTTAATTAACTCTAATAATTACTTTTTCATTAATACTTAACTTAATCATTTTATCATACATTTATTCCAGTTACAAAATTATGCTTAAAAGTTATTTATTTTTCTTAGCACAATAGATTTTAACATGTTCCTACTAAAATGCTTTTCACTCTAGTTTGAGTTTACTAAAATAGCAACTCATTTACGATTTAGATTCATTTAATCGTCTTTGATTCTTTTTTCATTGTTAATATTTTAAATTATCACATACGTTATTATTTTTATACATTTATCCATTTAATTTTCGAAAATCTACAATCAATTTACTTTTCGTATTAATTAACACTTATCACTATCAAATATTTTCATGAATTTTAAAAAATTATCTTCTTAAATAATTTTTTACTGTAACCAAATTTCCCACTCAAGTTATATTTTATCACTACATATGCTTTTCATGAGTTTCACTTAATTTATCGCATTTCATTTAATTAACTCTAATAATTATTTTTTATCATCGATATTTAAGTTAATCATATTTTCCTTTCTTTATTTTTTTTTTCATGCAAACACTCTTGATGGAATAAAACAAAATTTTCAACTTTCATGAATTAAATCCCCTCTGAATATTTTATTTTACTTTACCATACTTTACTATTTTACTTACTGCGTTTTACTATTTATCATTCATTACAGCTTTTCCAAAATATTACTTTACAACCAACCAATTTCATTAACAGAATTTTCATTACAATTTATAAATTTCACTTTTATTTAATTATTTTTACCTACGGTAAAATAAAACACATAACACAAAAATGTTAAACATCAATGAAGTACCCAAGAAATGTTAAAATTATAAGTCGAGTATCAAAACTTCATGTCAGCAAATTTTAAAAATAGACTTACCGAAAAATAACTTCTACTGAAATTCATTTCAAAACTTGGAATCAATTTACTCTTAGCATTAATAAACACTTATCATTAAGAAATTTTCATGGATTTTAAAAATCAACTTATTTAATTTTTTTCCAGTAAGCAAATTTCGCACTCAAGTTACATTTCATCACTTTATATGCTTTTCAAGAGTTTCATTTAATTTATCACATTTTATTTAATCAACTCTATTAATTATTTTTTTGATTAGTATTTAACTTAGTCATTTTATCGCATAGTGTTTTACTTTATTTTTTTTTTTCATACAAGCACTCTTGTTAGAATAAAACAAAATTTTCAACCTTCATGAATTAGAATCACTTTGGCTATTTCATTTTCCCAATAATATTTTACTTTAACAACTAATTTCTTTAACAAAATCGATATCATTTATTTTAGTCTTTATCCTTTTCGAACGATACATTCAAATGGACAGCTATACGTTAAATTAAGAAACTTAATCTAAATTTTGACAAATTAAGTTATAGCTAAATACTGACTAAAATTAAGTACAAAAGACTAACCTTTTTGGGGTGAAATCTCTCAAGTACCAGCTATCGCGAAGTTATTTAAAAACAGTGAATGAAATTGTAATAAGTGGATTGTTAATTATAACTCAATCTCACAAAATTACAATTACATGCATGTTTTATTTGAAATCGCTGCATACGGCTGGCTGCCCATCGTCGATTTGCTGAACGCATGCCGTGATATCGCAAATCAACTCGGCTGTTGAAAGAAACTACCGTAATCCCACAGCACTTCGGATCGTCCACACACACACATCGAGACGAATTGAGAAAATGACTTTATCAATATTGCTATCTACCCCTTTACCGATAACAGATAACAAACCCCACGTGCTAGTATTATTCACCACCTGGCCTACGTCTTTCAAGTGATGTCACTGTTTCTGACCAATTAAAATTAGTTCACGTTTCTCAAATATCAAGCACATAGATCGGCAATAGCCTGATGTCAGGTTTTCCAAACAAAATTTTAGATTTTAATTCGTAGTTTCGAATTAATTTCTTTTTCATTTCAAACTTATAAAAAAAAATTTCCAGCTTGTAAGAATATTTCTTTCAAAAACAGATTTTTGATTCAAAACAGTATTTTTTCAAACTTGTAATATTTTTCTACTTAGAAAATGAAATCAAAAATTTTTGTTTTCTTTAATCATATAAAATATTTTTAAGAAATAATTTCTCAAACTTGTAATATTTTTCCACTAATTAAAAAAAAAATCAATTTTTTTTTTCAATCATATAAAAATAAATTTTTAATCTTACAACAGTAAATTTTTCCGCAAAAATATTTTTTTCAAATCAAAATAATAATAATATTTTTGTAACATATTGTTTTTTTTCCTTTCAATCTTTTTTTTTTTTTTCAAAAATTTTCAAACTTACAAAATAAAATTTTTTTCAACTGAATCTTCAAACGAAATGCTTTAATTAAATTTAAAACTCAATATCACTTTACTCTTAGTATTAATAACCAATAGCACTTAACCATTTACTCTTTGCACTCTAAGTATTAATTAACACGCACGCATTAGAAATAATAATAATAATGTTTAAGATACTTACAAATCATTTACTCAAGCTTTCAAATATCCATCTAGCATGTTATTGTTCATTCGTGTGAGGGAACTTGTAATAAAACTTTACTTATCAACCGAAATTATAAGCGAAAATATCGCATTTTTTAGCACTTAATATAATCCTACAATTAACAAATTGGTTTTAACTTTGAATTTAAGAAAAATAAAAACTATTACACACTTAGTAACATATCTATCGATGTATATTATTTCATGACAAATCACAAATAGGTGAGGATCTTTTATCGATCATGTGACCAACTAAGTTAAGAAAGAGCGTTCTTATCTCATATGAGAATTTATAAGTCTTTAATATTTCTCTTTAATGTAAGTGTATTGATACGTACGAGTTTGTGTATGTGAATATAACTGTGTATTGTTTTCAAACCATTGTCATGTTTAAGCTTTACGGTTCTAATTTTGACTTTCCACTTAGCATTATTTGAAGTCCTTCGCATGCATTAAACTATAGAAATATTACAAAAATTATATTTTCATTCAGTCTTAATTACAAAACCATACAATAAGATGAAGACAACACCGATAGTATAAAGATTACTTACAATAAAGTGCATATAAAAAATATATGTAAGAGTGATTTCAAAGTATAATCCATCAACCATATTCAACAACTCAATCAAAACACAAGTCTCTTTTAAAATGATAAACACAATTTATTCACACACACAGTAAAAGACAATTAAAAAAACTTTCATCTTTAAGTAAAACTCTTCAAAACTTTCAAGCGTATTTTTAACATCGATTGCATCAAATAAATCAGACACATGACATTTTAAACATGGACTATCAACATTCAAAGTAACGAAGTCACGAGTCAAGTTTTCCCAATTAACATTAAAAAGAGCCCGTTCGAAAAAAAAGTGTCGAACTTTCGACCCCTTGTTAATGATTCACATTCATGCACTCTCATGTAAAAAATGAATCCATTTTTACAATCCACACATTCTTTTTTAGAAAGGTAGTTTATGTTGCATATGAGCTCATCAAATAGTCACTTACGTAGAGAATCAGCCAGTTTACGAACTTCTTGTGATGTATATGTGCTGATTTTATCACATCGACAATCACAGGGATATTTTTTCTCAATTTCCGAAAGGATGTACTCTTTTAGAGTATAAGTCATAAGTTTGTCTTTGACACTACGTGAGATACAAGGGGATGCGTAGCACAATTTGTCAATCTGGCTTTCCAAAAGTAGAACTCTATCAGGCATCAACTGGAACACTTCTCGTTTCAGTTTGAACAATCTTTGCACACTAACACAGATGTTACCATTCGCACTCGACTCTCCTTTTTTATAACAAAAGCGAAATCACGGTCTTCGATTAATTTTTGATTTACATTTTTACGTAGGCTTGAAATAAGTGATCTCCACACATCTGGTTCTAAGGAAATACCATCCATAGTTGGTCGAAAAATACCATCTTTCCCACACGTATATCTTCTAATATGCACGCGTGTACGTTTCCGAAAAGTATTCACCTAAAGTGAAAATACAATCACCCAAGTGTATCATATCATCAGGCTGTGGAGAAGCCTCAATGTTCATTTTCATGTTCGTTGCATCCCATCTGTTCATCTTCAGGCTTCAAAGTTTCAGAATGATTTTCAC
This sequence comes from Uloborus diversus, assembly GCF_026930045.1. Classification (NCBI taxonomy): domain Eukaryota; kingdom Metazoa; phylum Arthropoda; class Arachnida; order Araneae; family Uloboridae; genus Uloborus; species Uloborus diversus. The sequence continues at coordinate 105,303,195 of NC_072733.1, forward strand.
CAGCGTTAGTCATTCTTAACTCTCATAGGATTAGGAGTCACAATACTAAAACAACTTCCTGTGAACTTAAAAAATAAATCAAACTAGGTTTTAACACTAGCTGGTGAAGAAAAATCCTAAGTACATAGAATAAAATTTCACGATCTCTTTCAAAGCTCAGAATCACCCTGAAAATGATTCTCCAAACATCCACTATAAACCAATGAATATTCACTTTAACCAATGAGAAGTGTACATAAATCTCTTGCTACTGACGTCATAGAATATCACATGAACTTTTGAGCAGAATTGAGTTGTTTTACACAGTATTCAGATTTTTAGAAAATGCCAACACTTTGACTTCCAAATTCATCCTGACCTACTACGAGTAATTTTAAGATGGTAGCAGGTTTTCACATCACATCGAATGCCGATGACGTTTTCGCATCTCACGCATGACATGCTCAATCACGTGTAATTGATCATGTCAATTTGCATGAGATGCGAAACCGTCATCGGCATTCGATGTGATGTGAAAACCTGCTACCATCTTAAAATTACTCGTAGTAGGTCAGGATGAATTTGGAAGTCAAAGTGTTGGCATTTTCTAAAAATCTGAATACTGTGTAAAACAACTCAATTCTGCTCAAAAGTTCATGTGATATTCTATGACGTCAGTAGCAAGAGATTTATGTACACTTCTCATTGGTTAAAGTGAATATTCATTGGTTTATAGTGGATGTTTGGAGAATCATTTTCAGGGTGATTCTGAGCTTTGAAAGAGATCGTGAAATTTTATTCTATGTACTTAGGATTTTTCTTCACCAGCTAGTGTTAAAACCTAGTTTGATTTATTTTTTAAGTTCACAGGAAGTTGTTTTAGTATTGTGACTCCTAATCCTATGAGAGTTAAGAATGACTAACGCTGGTGAAAATCATTCTGAAACTTTGAAGCCTGAAGATGAACAGATGGGATGCAACGAACATGAAAATGAACATTGAGGCTTCTCCACAGCCTGATGATATGATACACTTGGGTGATTGTATTTTCACTTTAGGTGAATACTTTTCGGAAACGTACACGCGTGCATATTAGAAGATATACGTGTGGGAAAGATGGTATTTTTCGACCAACTATGGATGGTATTTCCTTAGAACCAGATGTGTGGAGATCACTTATTTCAAGCCTACGTAAAAATGTAAATCAAAAATTAATCGAAGACCGTGATTTCGCTTTTGTTATAAAAAAGGAGAGTCGAGTGCGAATGGTAACATCTGTGTTAGTGTGCAAAGATTGTTCAAACTGAAACGAGAAGTGTTCCAGTTGATGCCTGATAGAGTTCTACTTTTGGAAAGCCAGATTGACAAATTGTGCTACGCATCCCCTTGTATCTCACGTAGTGTCAAAGACAAACTTATGACTTATACTCTAAAAGAGTACATCCTTTCGGAAATTGAGAAAAAATATCCCTGTGATTGTCGATGTGATAAAATCAGCACATATACATCACAAGAAGTTCGTAAACTGGCTGATTCTCTACGTAAGTGACTATTTGATGAGCTCATATGCAACATAAACTACCTTTCTAAAAAAGAATGTGTGGATTGTAAAAATGGATTCATTTTTTACATGAGAGTGCATGAATGTGAATCATTAACAAGGGGTCGAAAGTTCGACACTTTTTTTTCGAACGGGCTCTTTTTAATGTTAATTGGGAAAACTTGACTCGTGACTTCGTTACTTTGAATGTTGATAGTCCATGTTTAAAATGTCATGTGTCTGATTTATTTGATGCAATCGATGTTAAAAATACGCTTGAAAGTTTTGAAGAGTTTTACTTAAAGATGAAAGTTTTTTTAATTGTCTTTTACTGTGTGTGTGAATAAATTGTGTTTATCATTTTAAAAGAGACTTGTGTTTTGATTGAGTTGTTGAATATGGTTGATGGATTATACTTTGAAATCACTCTTACATATATTTTTTATATGCACTTTATTGTAAGTAATCTTTATACTATCGGTGTTGTCTTCATCTTATTGTATGGTTTTGTAATTAAGACTGAATGAAAATATAATTTTTGTAATATTTCTATAGTTTAATGCATGCGAAGGACTTCAAATAATGCTAAGTGGAAAGTCAAAATTAGAACCGTAAAGCTTAAACATGACAATGGTTTGAAAACAATACACAGTTATATTCACATACACAAACTCGTACGTATCAATACACTTACATTAAAGAGAAATATTAAAGACTTATAAATTCTCATATGAGATAAGAACGCTCTTTCTTAACTTAGTTGGTCACATGATCGATAAAAGATCCTCACCTATTTGTGATTTGTCATGAAATAATATACATCGATAGATATGTTACTAAGTGTGTAATAGTTTTTATTTTTCTTAAATTCAAAGTTAAAACCAATTTGTTAATTGTAGGATTATATTAAGTGCTAAAAAATGCGATATTTTCGCTTATAATTTCGGTTGATAAGTAAAGTTTTATTACAAGTTCCCTCACACGAATGAACAATAACATGCTAGATGGATATTTGAAAGCTTGAGTAAATGATTTGTAAGTATCTTAAACATTATTATTATTATTTCTAATGCGTGCGTGTTAATTAATACTTAGAGTGCAAAGAGTAAATGGTTAAGTGCTATTGGTTATTAATACTAAGAGTAAAGTGATATTGAGTTTTAAATTTAATTAAAGCATTTCGTTTGAAGATTCAGTTGAAAAAAATTTTATTTTGTAAGTTTGAAAATTTTTGAAAAAAAAAAAAAAGATTGAAAGGAAAAAAAACAATATGTTACAAAAATATTATTATTATTTTGATTTGAAAAAAATATTTTTGCGGAAAAATTTACTGTTGTAAGATTAAAAATTTATTTTTATATGATTGAAAAAAAAAAATTGATTTTTTTTTTAATTAGTGGAAAAATATTACAAGTTTGAGAAATTATTTCTTAAAAATATTTTATATGATTAAAGAAAACAAAAATTTTTGATTTCATTTTCTAAGTAGAAAAATATTACAAGTTTGAAAAAATACTGTTTTGAATCAAAAATCTGTTTTTGAAAGAAATATTCTTACAAGCTGGAAATTTTTTTTTATAAGTTTGAAATGAAAAAGAAATTAATTCGAAACTACGAATTAAAATCTAAAATTTTGTTTGGAAAACCTGACATCAGGCTATTGCCGATCTATGTGCTTGATATTTGAGAAACGTGAACTAATTTTAATTGGTCAGAAACAGTGACATCACTTGAAAGACGTAGGCCAGGTGGTGAATAATACTAGCACGTGGGGTTTGTTATCTGTTATCGGTAAAGGGGTAGATAGCAATATTGATAAAGTCATTTTCTCAATTCGTCTCGATGTGTGTGTGTGGACGATCCGAAGTGCTGTGGGATTACGGTAGTTTCTTTCAACAGCCGAGTTGATTTGCGATATCACGGCATGCGTTCAGCAAATCGACGATGGGCAGCCAGCCGTATGCAGCGATTTCAAATAAAACATGCATGTAATTGTAATTTTGTGAGATTGAGTTATAATTAACAATCCACTTATTACAATTTCATTCACTGTTTTTAAATAACTTCGCGATAGCTGGTACTTGAGAGATTTCACCCCAAAAAGGTTAGTCTTTTGTACTTAATTTTAGTCAGTATTTAGCTATAACTTAATTTGTCAAAATTTAGATTAAGTTTCTTAATTTAACGTATAGCTGTCCATTTGAATGTATCGTTCGAAAAGGATAAAGACTAAAATAAATGATATCGATTTTGTTAAAGAAATTAGTTGTTAAAGTAAAATATTATTGGGAAAATGAAATAGCCAAAGTGATTCTAATTCATGAAGGTTGAAAATTTTGTTTTATTCTAACAAGAGTGCTTGTATGAAAAAAAAAATAAAGTAAAACACTATGCGATAAAATGACTAAGTTAAATACTAATCAAAAAAATAATTAATAGAGTTGATTAAATAAAATGTGATAAATTAAATGAAACTCTTGAAAAGCATATAAAGTGATGAAATGTAACTTGAGTGCGAAATTTGCTTACTGGAAAAAAATTAAATAAGTTGATTTTTAAAATCCATGAAAATTTCTTAATGATAAGTGTTTATTAATGCTAAGAGTAAATTGATTCCAAGTTTTGAAATGAATTTCAGTAGAAGTTATTTTTCGGTAAGTCTATTTTTAAAATTTGCTGACATGAAGTTTTGATACTCGACTTATAATTTTAACATTTCTTGGGTACTTCATTGATGTTTAACATTTTTGTGTTATGTGTTTTATTTTACCGTAGGTAAAAATAATTAAATAAAAGTGAAATTTATAAATTGTAATGAAAATTCTGTTAATGAAATTGGTTGGTTGTAAAGTAATATTTTGGAAAAGCTGTAATGAATGATAAATAGTAAAACGCAGTAAGTAAAATAGTAAAGTATGGTAAAGTAAAATAAAATATTCAGAGGGGATTTAATTCATGAAAGTTGAAAATTTTGTTTTATTCCATCAAGAGTGTTTGCATGAAAAAAAAAATAAAGAAAGGAAAATATGATTAACTTAAATATCGATGATAAAAAATAATTATTAGAGTTAATTAAATGAAATGCGATAAATTAAGTGAAACTCATGAAAAGCATATGTAGTGATAAAATATAACTTGAGTGGGAAATTTGGTTACAGTAAAAAATTATTTAAGAAGATAATTTTTTAAAATTCATGAAAATATTTGATAGTGATAAGTGTTAATTAATACGAAAAGTAAATTGATTGTAGATTTTCGAAAATTAAATGGATAAATGTATAAAAATAATAACGTATGTGATAATTTAAAATATTAACAATGAAAAAAGAATCAAAGACGATTAAATGAATCTAAATCGTAAATGAGTTGCTATTTTAGTAAACTCAAACTAGAGTGAAAAGCATTTTAGTAGGAACATGTTAAAATCTATTGTGCTAAGAAAAATAAATAACTTTTAAGCATAATTTTGTAACTGGAATAAATGTATGATAAAATGATTAAGTTAAGTATTAATGAAAAAGTAATTATTAGAGTTAATTAAATGGAATGTGATAAATTCAATGAAACTCTTGAAACGTATATGCAGTGATGAAATGTAACTTGAGTGCGAAATTTGCTTACTGGAAAAAATTAATTAAGTTGATTTTTTAAAATCCGTAAAAATTTGTTAATGATAAGTGTTAATTACTACTAAGAGTAAATTGATTGCAAGTTTGACATGATTGCAAAAATTGAAGACATGATAACGTTTTGAAAAATTTGAAGGTTCGATTCCTGTCACTACTTGTGAAAAATTTCTAAGTTTAAAAATATCGGAAAAAAAAAAAAACGATAAAGTAAAAACAAGCGAGAAAATGATCAAACTCTAAAATATACTAAAAAAAATCGAAATCACGAAAAAATAATCTAAGTCTGAAATGCTTGAAATTAGTTAAAGACTAAAAAGTTAAGAAAATAGTTAAAGACTGAAAATAATTGAAAAACGCTAAAATAGTGAAAAAAAAAAAAAAATCAAAGTGCTAAATGACAGGAAAAAACGTTAAAGTTCAAAATGTGTGAAAGAATATTTAAGTTAATTATTTCTTTGAAAATTTAACAAGTAAGAAAAAATATTTTGTTGTATGAAAGTCAAAAAAATTAGTTAAGAAAATTATTTCTTCGAAATTTTTACAAGTTAGAAAAAATATTTGTAAATTTGACAAAGAAAAAAGAAATTAGTTAAGAAAATTATTTCTTCGAAATTTTTACAAGTTAGAAAAAAATATTTGTCAATTTGACAAAGAAAAAAGAAATTAGTTAAGAAAATTTAACAAGTTAGAAAAAATAAAAATGATAAAGTTTGAAATGCATGAAAAAGAAAATCAAAGTTTAAAATATATTTCAAGTCCACAAAGCATTGAACCAAATCTAAAATCTCGAATGGGTTGTATTTAAATAAATCTTTACTTAAGTGAAAACTTTGTTATTATGAAAAATAATAATAATGATGATAGTTTCAATTATGAGCTGAAATTCAGTTAATGATATGCCATGATTAGTACTAAAGAGTAAATTAACTGATGGTTTTAAAATTAATTTAATTGTAATATTCGTTGTCATGGTACAGATTCACATTAAGACTGAAAGAGTAATGAAAAATATAGCATAGTGGTTAGCATACGTTTTTGCTAACTCAAAGTTTGGGTGTTCGATTCCCAACTTCAACACTCTGTAAAAATAAAAATAATTAAATTCGCAGAAATATTCAAAGTCCGGAAATATCTCAATAGATGGCGCCACCGACGTTAAACATAGCATAAGTTAAAACATAGCAACAAGTGTTGCCAACCGAAAACTAAAAACTCTGGTTGTCATGACAACAAGTGTTGCCATTCCAAAACCGAAACTCAAACAAGTGTTGCCATCCAAAAAGTAAAAACTTTGTGGATACCATGACAACAAGTTCAAAATATTCTAAGTCCGAAAACGCGGGAAAAATATCTAAAACGCGGGAAAAACCCTCGTCACCTTCTACGGGTTCTCGCGGCGGCCCCGGTCGTGGGGAGGGTCAACCCCAAGGTCGGGAGGGGGTGGGGAGGAAGTGGAGGAGGCGGTGGGAGGAAGAGTGGGAGGCGGTGGAGGCGGCATCAGGGAAGCGGAGGGATTGGGAGGCGGCTCATAGCCGCAGAGCCGCCTCTTGGGGCAGAACCGGCATTATTACCCTACTGGCGCGGCTCCGAGCATTGCGTCCTGGAATCCGTTTTTCCTGGTCGGTGGCGTCCATGTCCTACACACACGCGCGCTCATACACACAAGCCTTGACACACATACACACACGCCTACGTGCATACACACAGGTCTACGCACACACACAAGCCAACACATGCACGCACGCACACCTACACATACCCCTGCACACACACAACTATACACACGTAACCGCCCAGGAGGAAGGGTAGGCTTGAGGGGACAGGAGCTGTTTCTAGAAACAATAGCCCCCAATGAGCAGGGCCCTGATGCAACTCGTGATTGCGAAAAACATAATTTGAATTCAGAACTCAAATTAATTATAATTTTTTTTTCTTTTGTTTTTCCATCAAATAACATTGAGCAGGAATTAAATGAAAATAAAAATTTTATTAAAAAAAATTGCTGTTTCGCATAAAAACATTTTTCTACTGTGGGAAACGACTAATTCATCCAACACTAAAGGAGTACAATAAAAAAAACAGTAAGCAAAGTAACCATTTTCCCTGCCCCAAAGTTCTTTTTTTTTGGGGGGGGGGGGCTACGTCATTGTCTAATATTTTTTTAAATAGTTTTTCCCTGCATGCTTACAGCATTGCCGGACTCTCCAACCATTCCATTTTTTCAAGCACTTAGAAGCGAAGGTGCTTGGGAATCCTACAATTGAGGAAAATGTTAATTGTTTAAGTTGGGGAAATATTAAAGAGGGTGAATACTGTATCCGAGTTTAACTCTAAAATTAATTAAAAACTAACATACGTTTTGGAAAATCGTTTAATGATTCATTGATTTTTTTTTTCAATTGGAGGGGTTTAACCCCTAAAACCTTCCCTTTGGACACGGCTCTGCTTCAGACATTCGAAATTTTGTGAATCCTGATCAACAAAATGCTCCACTAGCGGGAAAGCCGAATCATTAAAAATGCTTTTAAATTCAACCATATACAGTCGACTCCAGCTACAACGCGATCCGACTTACGCGAAATGGCTATAACGCGATTTTTTCCCCCGGTAAAGAATTTATTCCTAACGCGAATTCTTCACCCGCAACATGAAGATTTTCCGAAGAGAATCGCGATTTTTTCGTGAATGGACTTTCATCCCTTTGGCATCGCTGAGGGCGGAAGTTCCCACTCCGTACTAGTTTGAACATCGTTTATTATACAAATAACTACTCCTCATTTTCCATTTATTTTTTTCATTCTATATGGGAAAGTTGATGAAATATAATGACACCTAAGAGCGCTGTTTCATGTAAAGTTTGTGAAGATAGAAGGAAAAAGAGAAAGTTTCAACAACTATAGTGCATTTGTTTTTCTTATTACATAATATACGTAGCGTACTGATTTATTTTACGTCTTCCTTTCCCATTGATGATTGATTTTGTGCATCGTAGCAGTTTTTTTTTTTTTATTTTAAATAAAACGTTCTTTTTAAATACAATACATAAAAATTCAATTTTTTGTTTAAGAAACATGTATAGTTAAGAAATGGTTTTTGACGGTTTGAGGTGGTGTTTACAAGTGTCTTTAATCGTATGGGTATGTTTATAAAAGTTTTTACACATACCCTTTTCCACAACGCGAAATTTCAACTTACGCGAAGGGGCTTGGAACGCATCCCTCGCGTAAGTCGGGACTTGACTGTAGTATATTTTCTGCTAATACTTAATTTTTGGATCGAATAACGTATAGCAATGATCGGCAACCTGAATTGAGTGAAGATCGACTTTTTAAGTTTGGTGAACATAAAGATCGACTGGTTGGGAGGGGGGAGAGGGAGGTGATGTATACACTTAAGGTGCCGGATGATAGAGATCTAATTTGAAAGTTGCCCACCGCTTCACTTCAGATCCTTTTTCGACATGGCGAGAAGGCATGTGCTAAGCTCACATGATTGACAGACGAGCATCCAATCAGAGAAGGAATTGACACTGCATCTAGGACCCCCTCACATGTTATTTATTAGCTGCCATCCCAATAATGGACAACCTTCAGGCGTTGAGGTTTCCCCTTGTTGCTTTGACTTGTTTACTATTTACTACGCCTGCGGTCACCCTGTGGCTTTTAGGAAGACCCTCTGCTTTGCTATAGGACAGGAGACTTCCAGAATCGGCTCGTTGAGTTAGGAAAGAGTTTTTTTTTTCAGAGAGGGAGAGAGAGAAATTACGATTTGAAACAAAAAGAAACTTTAGTTTTGCAATGAGTTTGTCTTTACTGTTTTCAACCATTTTTGAACGATGGGAAAAAGCATTTAAATGCAAGATTTATTTTGCTAAAAGACATTTTGAGAAAGTTAGGAGATTTTTTGAAATTGAAAAAACGTATTAAAACTACATACACACATGTATTATTTTAAAATAAAACACGCATGAATAATACATTTTTACATTTTCTTTATTCTTACATTCTACGCAATCTACAGCTCCGTACGGTATTAGACTATTGTAGGTTGGAAAAGGGTAAGGTTTTGCAAGGGGGATTAGTTTTAACGCCCCATCTCCACCCCCCCCCCTCCCTTCCCCTTTTCTTTCAGTTTTGGACAGTTTCATGGCCATAATTTTTATTTGGACAAGAAGGGAGTATTATAATAACGAATAACCATTAACATTTCCATGAGGGTTTAGAGAAGTGCAACGTTCAAAAGCACGCGTATTTGGAGCAAGGTGAGAGTCTCGTAGGCATTCCCCCTAAAATAGTCAAACGATCATGAAAAATATCTTTTTCCTTTGTTTTACAATTCTTTCACTTAGTAATTCTTTGGTGTAAAACCTGAGTATCGGACTCACTCCTATGAGCCCCATGTTCAAAAAATATGTTTTTATCAAATTATTCTAATCAAATAATTAAGATTAAAAATGAAATTAAGTTTTTTTGCAATGTAACATTGCTGCTTTTCCATAGCTCACGGATCGCCGTCACTAATAATCACCGCCTGCTAACACTTCTTGATATTGTGATGGGGGCGGTGTATCCCTTTATTGAAAATCTGTGGTGCGGCTCGAATGCAACATGTAGTGTTTTCATGCCCTATTTAAAACATTTTTTGCAACGGAAAACATTTTTTGGACACGGGGCTTACAGGAGTCCAAAACCCTGAGGTTTTACTTCGAAAAAAAAAAAAGGAAAACAAACCCTAGTATAAAAAATACAGCGTTTTCGATATATTTTTTTAAAATTAGGGAAACACCATTCTTTCTGATTCTTATGTAAAACGCGACCCTCCCTCTGATCCAAATATAACCGCTGTTTTCTCCCATCACCCCTACTTATTTATTTATTCATTTGGCCGCACAGTGTAATTCGTTATTTTCTCTTTTTCGCTCCTGCTCACAGTTCGTGCAAATGAGCAGGATATGCAGCAATGGATCATATTCTCCACCCAAAACCTGGTGACAGGAATACTAATAAGGCGAACCACGTTCTTATCTCTTCTGTCATACCCATCGCTACACTGTTACCTGGTGACAAAAAACTGCTAGTTGATAGCGCTTTATCATCAGTTAGACTATTTGATAAGGATGAAGTCACGATTGAGCTGATAAGTGTTATGTTACATCAAAAATAAGGGGATAGTCGATATTTGAATTTTTGATCAAATGAATCAGTAAATAAAAGGTTTAAAATAAATGAAAGGATACTGAACGCACATAGGAATTTTGCAAGGGGAAGGTGCAAGATCGAAAGCCTCATTCTCATATCATACTCCCAATACGCCAAACATATTGACTTGATTTTGTCGATTCTTGAGAACGAAAAACAGTAAAAATAAACTATTGAATAAATAATTAGCATTATTTAACGAAATAAACTTAAATAAATTACCAGAAAGCAAAATAATATACGCATTAACTTTTCTCATAAGTAAAAAATGGAATCAGCAAAGCAAATTCATCGTTGCAGAAGCACCATATGATTATAGAAGTACATAGCATCTCATTTGATGTAATCTGTAACTACAAAACTAAAAACATGGATTTTTAGTGTATTCATTTATAATCACCACTCACCAGTCTACTTGTTATAGGCAATCCGTTGTAGGAAAAGCGCACAATATTTTTAAAAATCTTTTAACATGAGGTTTTTTTTTCACTTATTACAACTGAAATTATTGTTCGAAATTATTTTACGTACAAAATACATAGAATCGTAATCAATAAGGGAAAATAAAGCAAGACCTTCCGTTGTGTGCGCCACTGGCAATAGCGTATTAATGGGGATATTTGGTAGGAGACTGTAATCCCTTCTCACATTTGGTCAAAACTTAAAAGCAGATTAAATTGTGGTCTGCAATGGTATGGAAATGCTTGGAAGAAATAGTTTCTTTCTGCAATCGGGGGTTTTTTATTCTTAAAATTTATCACTTTCAAATTGAACCAGTCATACATATTTGCATCATTTCCAGGATAAGAGGGCTGTGGCCATGTCCCCCTCCCCACATGTGATTTGCAAAGCCATGGAAAAGCTTGGAGGAAATGGCTTCGTCCTGTTATCGAGGTTTTTTTTTTACCTGAAGTTACTACTTTCAAATTAACACAGTCATATATTTTACTTCATTTCCAGGAACCGGAATGTCACTTTTTACCATTTCTCGGACTGTTGGAGGGACGCTCACACAAAAACTAACGGTCTAAAATATTTAAAAGTTTTTTTTACTACGTACATTATTCTCTTTTATTGTGTGTCTCGAAAATGAAACGAACATTTTTTATTTGATAAAAATGTGCTCTCTTTTTAATGATGTGAAGGAAAACCAAATTATAGAGGACCCTTTTGAGATATTGATTTTTGAAATTGAGACAAAATTGACGAAATCAATTTTTGGCTCATTTTTCAGCTTGGATGATACAGCAATTATTTGAGCTATCAAAATGACACTTGCATACCTTTCGGACATAGCAACAGGCAACAAACGAGGAAAAAATTAACTTCAGAAAACTATTCTCTCAGCAGATACAAGCCGATGATGTATGGTTAAAATTTGTAAAAATGCGATTTTTAACCTACTTTGGCAGCAAATTGTGAAAAATCCACCCTACATAGAGCTTTTGCTGTACAACTAGGTTCTTCTATCCCAAAAGTGGATCAGGATCACCAAATGAATGTCTCAATTTCCAAATCGATTATCTCCATTTTTTTAAAAAAAATCCTCATTTCTGCTTTAATAGTGCTTTATCAATGCTTATCATTTGAATTTATATAAAAGTTTTGGTTCAGTACATTTCTGACCGCGTGATGGAAGAAAATGTACCATGAGGGCCTATTTACTCCTATGTATAACACCATCTTCCTCATAACTATTCCCTACCTTTTGTTTTATGGAGTTGATCAATTCGGAAAGTGAGGCATCCAAATATCAGCATTGCAAACATCTCAGGTTGTAAGCAAAGAAAGCAAAAACTTGGTGATTTTGTCATTTCAATCGCGGCGCGATAAAAAAACGAGGCCTTTACAGAACTGTGGACATTGGCAGAACCATTCGCCTTATGGAGCTGTAATTTAGCAGAGTTTTATGCAAGAAATCAAGTTCTCTTCTAAGCAATATTTGGACCTCTTGCTGATTCCTAAGTGCACTACAAATAATCAAACTCTTTATGAACACTTTTTGCGCATGGACACTTGTCAGCTTTTTGAGAACACATTTTTTGAAATAGGTATTTTAACCCTCCTGAGAACACTTTTCAAAATACTTTTTAAGCATGGACTTTTGTCCCCTTTTTAGAACGTTTTTGAATAATTTTGAGAACACTTCGGATAACGCTTTTCGGAACATGTATTTTGTTCAGCATACATTTTAACGCACTTTTTTAACACTTCATGGCGCACGTATTGGTACAGTTTTTAGGATATACTTTAGAACAATTACGGAGTATTAAAATATCCTCCCGGAATACCTGCTAATTTTAGAAAAAAAAGTGTTACATTCGCCTATGTTGAAACTGCAGGCTTGATGATGGGTTTAAGCTTTGTCTGTATCTGATTATTAATCAGACTAAATCGTTCAGATGTAGATTCATTCGTCATTCAGATCATAGGTTCATTCAGAATGAATGAATCTACGAAAGTTTTAAATTTAAAACGCAATAGGTACCTCGAAAACAATTGAATAGCTTACAGCAAAATTACAAATAAACAATATGTATTAAAAAGATGGAGCAGGAAAATTGTACACAATCATTCTTACTATGAAAACTACATTTAAATTAAAAATATTAATTTCCTCAAATGGGGTCGTTTCCAAAATGTTAAAAGTATTTTTTCCCAAAATTGTAAGCTTAAAAACATGGGATCTGACCATTTTTTAAATGATTTGACTAAGTTTATATTTTTAAGAAGATATTTTAATCGGCGCGTTTTCATTGTTTACACTTCTGCCGATGATATCACAAATGATGAAATGCCATTCACTGTTGCCATTCACAGAGCGAAATATTTAATTCGCATCTCTACTCACGTGTGCTGGCAACGATATGGTTGAGAGCAAGCGTAGAGCGCAATATTTAATTCGCTTCTTGATTATCATAACGTGGAAACGCGGTAGACAGATGCGCCAAAGTACATCATTTGTGACGCCATAAAGATCACGCCTTATTTTTAAAATTGGACATTTAAAATAAATAATTAAAAATTAAACGTTGGGTAATGAAAGTTTTTTTTCTTGCTCGATGTATTTTTTTTTTTTTTTTTTGCTTATTCTATCAATTTCAGTAACTAAAAGTAGTACATACTTTTGACTGAAGGAAACAACCCCATTATGTTTTTAAAATAAATTATGTAAAAAGTTTTTAAAAATATTTTAAAAGCAACTTATTTATGAATTTAAAAAAAAAAAAGTTTTTCAAGCACAAACAGTTTTTTGGTTCACTATCTAAAAGTCTTATTTCGTGTTCAAGCTGGTTACTGGTAATAATACTGAAAAGGTATGGCCAATTGCGATGGCCAACGATGGAATAATTTCTCGACAATGACGATGTGATTGTCTCTCACATTCTATAATTCTCATTTTCTTATCATCTAATGTCTTATCGGATTTTTTTTTTTTTTTTTTTTTTCAATTTGTGATGCATCAAACGTTATTTTATAAATAATTTATCGTTATAACTTTTACTCTTGTAATGTTTTGTGTAACGTTTACTATATATTAACCTGTATTCAATATTTATAATATAGTGTCATAATATAACTGATTATGAGCCTTTTCAATGTCTTATTGTACCTCATTCCAAATCGCTCTGTGCTCCCACGCGGGGCACCTCAGTTTCCTAATTGCTGTCTCCTCTCCCCTAGCTATATTTCGGTTATTAGGGGGGGGGGGGGGGAGTATGACTATAAGCACTTGGCGATGCATTAATTCCCGAATAGAACTTTTTAAATAGCATAAGACTCCTTTCGAACCATGAAATTAGATTTTCAGCACGTGAAAATTAGTTCATTATAGATCAATAGTGATTCCGGATAACGTATTTATGTGATGACTTTGAGTACTCTTCTATAAAAGCACTTATTTTCGTGAGGCTTTCATTTTCGCAATTTTCCAGAGCTCGACGTAATCACGAAAATTTAAAACTCGCGAAACAATTTTTTTATAGAATTATTCTGTTTATATAAAATTTGCAAAATTTGCAACTCACAAATTCGTAGATTTATTTTAATTTTGCTAAAATTTAGGCTCGTAAGAATAAGTGCTTTTACAGTATTTCATCCTAGTTAATGCAACTGTTTATTTGCATAAACGATTGTTGATGCTTTTCTTAAAAGTTCATTGTAATCACTTTCAATGGACACAGAATTATGACATGTTTTATTTTATTTGCATATTACACTTCTGATACATTTTTTCTGAAAGGAAGTATTTGTTTTGTATTAAAATATAGTTGATAATATGGCAATTACGCAAAGTTAAAATGCAAACCAATTGTTACATAGTGTAATATTTTCGCTAAAAAAAGTTTCAAATTTATTTAAATTACTTGGGGATTTCCCCCTGCTAGGATATGTATTTCCAAATTTGTAATACAAGGAAAAAGTTGTGTAGCGAAGCTCAAAAAATTGTCTTCTCCAAGTTTAAACCCGAAGGAAATAAATGCTCTCGCTCATTCAAACCCTTAATTGTTGTCATCCTCTCCCCCTAAACACATGTTTTTTATTACCCTGAAGACTGCCTGAAGACGATCTCCATGCCCCACCCCAACAGGGGATAAAGAATCTGTCCCCTCTTTCTCTATTGTCACCGGCGGGAGGCGTGGTTAACGCGGAAATTCGTCAATTTTTGCAAAATTTTCCAGTTTTTCCCTCCCAATTACTCTTATCCTAATTTAAGTATGATAAAAAGAAAGGTATCCCTGAAAAGCCCAAACTTTCAAGAATAACGCGTAGTTTTTCAATTTGAGCAAATGTTAGATCTTGAGTACTTATGAAGCGTCTAAACAGAAAGCACCTCTTATTTTGTCAACTCATAAATTTAACAGCCATTTAATATTAAATTTTAACGGAAAATGAAAAATTAAAAAAGGCGCGTTATTTGTACTGCTGTGAAGAATGTTATGCAGAAAAAAATATCTCAAAATATTTAAATACGAATTAGCAATCGGAAGGAAACTTCCCCGTAGACTTAACATTGACTTCGAAACTTCGGAGGCTCTCTCCAGCGGCACCTTAAACGGTTGCGTTGCACGCTACGTCAAGTTGAGACATTGATGACTACAAATTGTTGGTTAACTCCCTTATTAAAACACACTTTTATATTTATTAAATTTTCTTTAATTTGCTAAAATCATATTATATGAACACTACTAACCATATCAAAATATTTTTAGACAGCTATATTGCTTGTTTCGAAATTGATAAAAAAGGACTAAAAATTCCAGTAAATATAAAAAATTTCCAAAATTTTAAGCTCAG
This sequence comes from Uloborus diversus, assembly GCF_026930045.1. Classification (NCBI taxonomy): domain Eukaryota; kingdom Metazoa; phylum Arthropoda; class Arachnida; order Araneae; family Uloboridae; genus Uloborus; species Uloborus diversus. The sequence goes on from NC_072733.1 coordinate 105,318,839, forward strand.
GGGTCAGAGGAAAAAATTACTGAGAGAGAGAGAGACACTGGGAATTTTAGATTTTTCAACTCCGACTCCGACGCCCTGGTCAAGGGCGGATTCAGGGGAGGGTCAAAGGGTCAGCTGACCCCCCTATGACAAGAACTTTATTATATTTAACTTCAATTTTTTAGATTCGAAAAAATAGTGCATGAAATCAATTTTAACTCTTTTTTTTTTCAATTGACTGAGTTCATTTATTGGTTCATTTTCAATCATTGTTTATTTGTTCATTTTCAAAAACAACATTCATCTCTATTGAGATTAACGTTTTTCAGACCACTCTTCCATCTCAAACCCCCTGTCGTGTGCGTGCTTTTACCAACTATTTTATAGCTCTATAATCTCATATATTCAAAGCTTATATTAGCGTGACCGGGCCTGTTTGCCTAAAGAAATATGACTTAGACTGAAAATATGTTCTAGATCGACCGGTCGATTGCGATCGACGGGTTGCCGAACGCTTACGTATAGACTAGGCGTCTAATAAGTTGCTACGTAATCAATGAATCGGCACCGCCGATTAAACTTCCCGAACTGCTGTAAATACCAATGAGAAAGGGCCACCGTAAAAACAAGAACATGAATTGTCTGATTTCATCAACTAACGTATATAACTACATATTTTATGATGTAATAACAAATAATAAAAATGAAAACAAGCATAAGTTAAGCCTTTTCAATAAAATTTATCAGTTATAACTTGATAGAAACTCGTGAAAACGGCATGAAATTATATAAAAATTAGGGATGTTTCGCTCATGAGCGAACGGGTCAAAAAGAACGAATCCTTAAAATGAACGACCGTTCTTTTAAACGGTGAGCAGTTAGGAACCTTGCATTGATGCACTTGTGATAAAACCGCATTTTCTTTTTTGAAAATACATTAATCTTCAAATTTTTAACTCATTAATCAATCTCAAATTTCCTTTTTCTCATTTTAGTACAATATATTCAGTTTGAACCTGTTTACTTTTTCCAACTACACTACTCTATACATACATATAGTATTGCCAATAGGTACATATAACGAAAAAAGTAACAACAAATAAATTGGTAGCTCAGCCGGAGTACCGGATAAGCTTCAAAATTATTCCACAGTACCAGTGAGAACAAAAAAAAAAAAAAAACCACACACACAGCACTTTTTTAAATGGGGGGAAAGTAAGACAGTAATAATCCTTATTTAAAACCTCTGCATAATGGAAATGGAATGTAAAATTAAGCGACTTGAAAGTAATAAACGGTTATCATTTTTCTTTAACCGTTGCAGTTCTTCATTTGCATTTTTTACCCATGCATCCATTAGTAATGTTTTGTGTAACTTGTTTGGTCCTTCTCACACTTTGTGTCGCGATACTTATTTCTAAAAGTATATTTTATCACTTTTCTGGTGATCCTTCTGTCTTCTATAACATCCCTCCTATCAACTACCATTTATATTTTATATTGATTTGACTTTATTTTCAACTTGCTTGGCGACTTCCAAGTCGCTTAATTTTACATTACATTTCCATTATCCAGAGGTTTTAAATAAGGATTATTACTGTCTGATTCCCCATCCCCCCCATTTAAAAAAGTGCAGTTTTTGTGTGTGTGTTCTTTTTTTTTTTTTCCTATTCTCATTGGTGCTGTGGAATAATTTTGAAGCTCCCTAATATTTAGGTGAGTCTTTTTTTTTTTTAAATTAAATTAGCCGGTATTCCGGCTGAGTTACCAATTTATTTGTTGTTACTTTTTTTCGTTATACCCATTGGTAATATTATATGCATGTATACAGTAGTGTAGCTGGAAAAAAAAATTGAAGAACCGCACTTCTTTCTTTTGGGTAGATGCCATAGTTCACAGATGTTTGTTTTGGGGCCAAAAAAGGTCAGTTCCCACAACTTACGCCAGTTTTTATGTAAAAAGCAGACTATAATTTTATGACTATAATACTTTTGTTAAGTTTATGTTATTTAAGGTACATAGTTTTAATAAACATTTCTTTATTCTTGTGATTAATATTGTAGCCTGTCTTTTTTTTTTTTTTTTTTGTAGTTCTCTCTGCTATTTATTTCGTGATTTATAATTTTGGAAAAATGTAACCTAAAATACAGATTAAAAATTATTTTTTGTTTTATTTTCACCTGTGACCATACTACACTTGGAGATACATTTCTATTTAGAATTAGTGCACTATTTCACGTAAGTTCAATTATTCAAATTTTCTACCGTAACAGTTTATTTTTTTATATAGCAAAACTTAATAACTTAATTTTGTGACGTGCTGAAATGGAATCTGCGATTTTTGGAATGGAAAGCATATCTTACAATTCGGCAACAGAGAAATATCTTACAAAATGAACTTAAATTGCGTTATACATCTAATGTTGAATAAGTTTTTTTTTTATTCATTTTATATAGCAATATTTTCCTACTTTTAGATGATTTTAGTTATTTTTCCTTCAAAGAATATTGCTGATCTAATGAAACATTTCGAATGTACGTGAGTATATCGTGCAGAGAGATCACTTCTAACTTTTTAAATGAACGAAGTCGTTCAAATGAACGAGTTGAATGAACGGTCCTCTGATGAACGGATCATTAAAAAGAACGACATTGCCCACCTCTAATAAAAATGAGCCAATCAGCTACGAAGATTGCAAGTCTTCTACACAAGAAACAGTATCATGCTACATTCAAGAACAAGAAATTAAGTGGACGCTTTTAATTTCAAACATTATTATAGTAGCCAATAATCAATTATTATTTTTCAGCAGGATAAAAAACCATATCGGTTAGTTAAAATATCAGTTCAGAATTAATTAGTATTATGCTTAAATTATCAAAACATTTTAAGCAATTACCGCAAAATCTATAGAAAACTGATAATATTGCCGGGCTGATGCCTAAATTATGAATTAGGCGTTTACGTTACACATGTTTAACTTATTATCTCGCAGTGTTTTTTCGTTCGCTGTATTATCAAGTTAAGCTTTTATACGCATAACCGTTTACAATTGCGAACAATTTTGTAAAATGAACGCTTACATTTTTAACCGAACAAAAATTTGCCAACTCATAAAATGTTCCTAACTTTCCTGATCTACGTTCGAACATATAACATGAGGATAACCATTTTCGTAAATTTCTAGGCTATAATGCGTATTTCACAATTCAGACATTCGTAAACATAAAGGATTATTTGCGAGCCATAGTTATACAATAAAAGAACATGTGATCATTTCAAATCAAAATTAAATCAAGCATGAAAAATAAATAAACATAATGGAAACTTACCAAATTTAATTCATTTGATTATTGCACTATTTTACTAAACATCCGCTGATGAAAGTTATTTCACTTTCCACGTGAAACACCAGTGTTTGTGATCACCATCGTAATTCACACCAGAAGGCCGTCCGCTATGAACAAGAAACATTAATGTTTGTGATCACAATCTTAATTCACAGCAATAGACCATCCGCAATGGATTGCAAGAAACATCAATGTTTGTGATCACCAATCGTAAATTACAGCAACAGACCGTCCGATACGGATTCAAACAATATTTTCACGTCTTCCGAGCGGACGGCCAGTATCAGCCTCATCATCAGTACTCGAGTGTGCTGCGTATCACGATGTATTTTTGCCTGCAGGGAATAACTCTGCAATCCAATACTTCTTCCAACAGATTTTCCCGCAATATAGATCGTTCTAACACTACAAATAATCCACAAACAGAAACACGGCAAAACAATTCCGATGCGAACCGAATCGAACAATTTCGTTTGGGGAATCACGACAAAAACCAGACGTCCAGCTTTGTCAGCAACACAGATCACGACTGCAGGGAAACTGGAAACAAGCAGGCAACAGCCAGAGAAACGCGATTAGACCAAGAACCGGAAAACCGCCCGTCTCCAGCGTTCAAGAAAAAGTGTTAAAAAAGAGAGACGGGGGGGGGGGGGGGGAGAGAAGCTTCCACAACCGGTCTTCATCGGAGGTCGAATGGAACCGGGGCCCGAAGAGGGGTTGGTTGTCTTGTACAGGTTCCGCGCGGTTTCATCTGCCGTTAGCTGGGCCCAACAACAAAAAAGGTACTATTGGGGCAATAGCGGGTCGAACTTTTTTTTTTCTGTTTAATTCTTGCTTCGATGTTTGTTAGGTTATTTCTTTTCTCCCTTTTTCTTTTGATTGTAACAGCAGGCGAGTTCCATTAGGTAGATTCAAAATACCTGCACACACTTAAGCGAAATAAATAAAAAAAAAAAACGAAAAGAGGGCGCAATGGGGATGAATATTCTAACGGTAAGTTGGAGCTCGCGATCAGTAATCGAGAGAGTTGCATAGTTTCCTTGTGAATCAGAGGAATTTTTTAAAATGAAACGCGTAACTGACACTTGACTATAAATTTATTCTACGCAATGCAAACATTGTTTACTTACTTCAAAGAACGAAGGTCAACACAATTTTCTTCAAAGAAATGCGGAAAAGATTGTTCATTCATTTACTACGAATTTATCGACAGATTTTATTTTTTCAGAGTATTTATGAAAAATATTTTACCTACGAACAGAACTTCAGTTTTAAAGGAAGTTACTAACGCAACAGTAAGGAAAAAAAAAAAAAAGCTGAAAAATTTTGAAAAAAAAGAACATGTTTACTTCTTTGCTTTGTTCAAAAGCTTTATTTTTCAAACGTAGTATCCAAATTCAACATTTTAAATATCATTTCCAGCAGTTCAAGTATTATTTCAGTTTCAGTATGTACTATTCAAAAGACATATTGCTTTTTCAGCAATATTTGGAAACTAGAAACCCCATCGATACATTATGATGAAAACTAAACACTAAACTTCCTATAGCTATTAAAAAGCATAGAGGACGGATGGGGTACAGTCGAGCCTCCATATATCGAACTTGCACATGTCGAAATTTTCTATGTATCGAAATCCCAGGAAATTTCCATATCTGTTACATAAAAATTTTGTTTCTATATTATCAAAAAAATCTCAAAATATCAAAATTTTATTCAAGACATTCGTAGTTTTTTTTTTTTTTTTCACTTTAGACTGTGTCATGAAAAATGCAGGTTAGGGGAGAAAATTATTTTCACTAAAGGTTGCTACGAAACTCACAAGGAATGAAAGAATCTGAGGTTGAGGGTTGTGTAGATAGGTCGTTCTGGATACCTTAAATTTATTTCAAATCTTAGTCAAGTACAGTAAAATCAGCTTCAAGTTGTTCCTTTTGTCTGTTGATTATTATTCCTAGTCTTTTTAGCTTGAGTGAAAATCATTTAAGTTAAGTAGATTGATTTTCACTTTTCTTTCGATTACATTGTCAAAACGAAAATCCCCTAATGTGGCGGATCAAGTTGAATTGCCGAAGAACGAAGATGTATAGAGACGCGAAAATGTCATTTCTGGTAAATTTAGTATTTCCGCAAGCAGAGTGTCTGCTATTATGAGAAGCCATAGTGGAGAGTGTCAGTCATAAAAAGTACTGAAACTTACAGAAAACTTTCACTTAAAAACATGAAACGGCATTACAGTTGGTTTTTTTCAAAAACAATGCAGTGCTCACACAGTAAATGATTCACATTTAATTTTTTAATTATTAACTTTAATTTAATCCGATGCTCGTATAAATTAGAAATTGGGTTTCATACACGAAAATTAGCTTTAATTTTAATGTTTTAGGAAATTTTTATGATAAAATAAGATTGTTTCTATAGATCGAAATTTCTATGTCTCGAATTTTTTCCTGGCAATTTGCTACTTCGATATATGGAGGTCCGACTGTATATTGAAAAACCTATAGTTAGAAACTTAGAACAATTTTATTTTCACAAATCATTACCTTATTCATGTCTCAGAGGCGTTATCCGCAAAAAAAAAAAAAAAAGTAAAAAACGTTTTAACATTAACTGTTTTAACGTTAAAACTGTTTTAACATTTTATGAACTAAAAAAATATTGTTTTAAAAAAGTTTTTAAAAGTAGAGAAACTAATTTTACTACAGCATTATGAGACTGAACCATGGAATTCCAGAAGATAATCAGCTGTATTGAATAAAACGTCGTCTTGAGAATTGCAAAAGAATTTTCGTATAAAAATTAAGTGCAGACTAATGAAGCGTTCAGGGCTATAGTGGATTAAGTCCATGTCGACTTGATCCACTTTAGCTCTGAAGGTAGTTGATTTTCGCAACGAAATGATACGTTCATAAATGAGGCGTTTCACAGCGAAAGTTGATTAAGTCGAACTGGATTTGATCTACGCTCTTGAATGCCTCAGATATCTTTAAGCAATGCACGTACACAATATTCAGGTTTCTTTTCCTACTGATCGAAATATGAGCAAAAGTAAACATTGCAATATCACTTCTAAAAATTGCGTACTTAAAAGCTGGCCTTCTGAGAATGACTTCTTTGCACAGCGAAATGAGGAACACTATTATTCTTGCTGTGACACATATCTTAATTTCGATAAATGCAGAGAAGTCTCTTGCATTATAAAGGAATAGAAAGTGATTCATCCTGTACACAAAAGCTGCTATAAGTAGAATTCATTATTTCCTTTTCAACAGAAATTAATGTATATCGTGAAGTTCAAGGCCGTATCCAGAAATTTTTTTCGGGAGGGGCCCGGATTAGCACATTGCCTTAACACACACACACACACATATATAGTATATATAGACACACCAAACGCCTTAAAAAAGTGAACCTAGAAGACTTTTTGTCTCGATTTTCAATGATTCCACTGTTTGAACTGTTGTTATTTTAATTTCTTATTATTTTTTTATTCACCTTGTAGTGGTAAGGATAACAGGAGAGTGTCCCTTTAAGTCGGATGTAGAACATCCATAATTTCAGGGGGTTCGGAGGTTTTTCCCCCGAGAAATTTTTGAAAAAAAAAAAAAAAAACTGTATTTTGAGGCTTTATATTAGGTAATTGAGACTACAAAAATATGAAGAAAAAAAAAAGAGGCAAACAAAGTCTTTTAAAAGTTATACATTCTTTTGCAAATCAAGATCAAACAAAATAAAAATTGCTTGCTCGACAAATCATGGAACTTAATGGACAGAGAGGAAAAACGAGAGAGGAGAAAAGAGAAGCACCCCGCCCCATCTGCTCATATCGGCTTTTAGTGAAGTTTGTTTTTGATCACTCCCCCTACCCCCATTTTTTTTTTTTTTTTTTCATTAAATGCCCTACAGTATGAAACTTGTACAAAAGAGTTTAAAAGAAATGGTGTAGACATTCAGAAAATAAGAACGGAAGAGTAATATTCTGGCCATTTGGACAATTCATACTTTATTTTCTTGATAAGATACAAAATTGAAGAACTTTTCAAGGAATTTCAAAAACTTAAGTTGAAATTATTTGAAGCTCTTTATTTTCATTTTCAGAAGTTGATTGCACAGTCTTACAAAATGATTATAACTTTGTAAGACACACCCGTTTTAAGTTAAAAATAAATGCAAGGAAATGTTTCTCGAAACGACTTTTTTTCAATCACAAGTAGTGCGGAAAATGAAAGAGAGTAGAGTAAGTAAAGTCAGACTTTACTATTCAGCACAAAGGTATTTATTTATCTTAGTAGAGTAAGTGTTATTTTTTTCTTATACATAAGGTATTAACAGTATGTAGTAGAAGTTAGAAAAAAAACAAGCAATAACAAAAGAACTTCCATCATACTGAATTCGGCATTAAATAAATGCAAGACAAGAAACATATCAGTCACAAAAATGATCTTGAAAATTATGCTACAAAAACGCGAGAATCGTAATTTTTGCATTTTTTACTCAGGATGTATCAAGGAGCTGAATTTGGCACATCTTGGTAACAAGATACTCGCCTAATCGGAAACTAGGGGCCCAGCCTTTGGGGAGTCCCCAGCTCGAAATCAGTACAGTGTGTTTTATAAGAGTTTTAGGGGGAGGAGGGCAGGGTCGTGCACAGAGGGGAGAAGGGACACCTGTTGGCCCGGGCCCGAGCTTAAATGGGGCCCAATATTTTTAAACCTAGGGTTGAAAATATGGGTAAACATTATGGAGGGGGCCCAAAAAAAAGCAGTTGTGGCAGAACCAAAATTTCTGTGCACGCCCCTGGAGGAGGAAGTGCACAGAAGTCAATTTGGTAGACTTGAAAAGTCTACCGAACTGACAAAGGGCCTGCCTTGACCCTGGACTGCCCTGAATTGAATTGGGAAAGGAAGCAAGAAGTCCTAATTAAAGGTCTAAATTTCAAGTGTGCCTTGCAGCTAATGAGAACTAGAACTGCTTTTTCTGTATTTCTTCAAAATATTATAAATTTTCAATAGTAGCAAAATTAAGAATTAAAAAACAATTGTTATTTTCTTTTTCTGACAATAGGAATTTAAAAAAGAAAAAAAAAACCTTCTTCTGTTTCACGGTACAAAACATTTTGGGTTTCGGGGGGGGGGCCCTCAGGCCCCCCTCTGGATACGGCCTTGGGAAGCTTAATTTTTGATGTTATTTTCACCAAAGAATATTTTTAGCAGTTCGACTCGCTTGTAACGAGTCCAGATTCTACGAGAACTCGGGTGTAATTAGCAATGCAAACACTCTTGGTTGGTTGTTAATCGTGTTGAGTCGATGAGAGGGCGACTCGCTTTTAACAAGAAACAGTCGGTTTAACAAGCAATATTTTTGCGATTCATTATTTTTCTATTGACTTCCACCTCTTCAACCCAGCTTACTCCTTTAACATTTTGAAGTCAACCGTACGTTAGTGATAAGTCGCCAATTCTGTGAACACGTTATACGGCGGCCTTTTTTCCTTATTTTGTGGAGTGAACTATTCCCGAGTATATTGCAGCTGAAACTCAAGCTAAGGCAGTTGAATGATGAATACTAAAATAACGAAAGATAAAAGAGGCAATTTAAACTAACAGACTGCTTTGATTTCCTTCCTCAAAAATACCATATAAATGCAACTCTTACATTAATACAACTTTTAAACACCATATTAATAAAATAATAACCTATACGACATCTTTTGCGTAAATTTTGCGATTACTTTGCGTACTTTCCTACAATTATAATCAATGCTTATTACTTCTGTATAATTATTACAACAATTACTTCTCTTATTTTTAACATCTAAATATTGTTTGTAACACAGCTCTTTAACGACAGGTAGAGTTGTATTTTTTTATATGTATAATAATTCATTTATTATTATTATACTTTGTGAAAACGAAAAAAAAAAAAAAAAAAAACCTCGAGTAAACGGTCCTCGAGTCAATTCCCCCCCTCCCTCCGGGTAGCAAAAAAAAAAAAAAAAGGAAAAAACCGCACCGATCCGTAAACAAAATTCACATGTTTAAACGGTCCGCAAATGCAAGATTTTTCTTTTCTTTTTCTTTTTGAGAAAAAAAAAAGAAGAAAAAAAGAAAAATATTACCGGTCAGCGAATTCTGCTCCAGAGCATAAGGCGGCAGCTCAACTGAGATATGAGCGAATCTTTGGGAAAGGGAACCGACTCGCCCCATCTGCTCAAAATGTTTCCGATTCACTCCGAGTCCATTTTGTCATATGTAAAATAAAAATATTCTGGAAAATAATAATAACAATGTGTAGTTTTCCTTAATCCAGGACGTATTCTCTACGCGTTTCTGCAAATTTTCTGATTTTACCTCTTTTTTTCGGTGTCTTGTTGAGACTGCTTCAGTTGAACTTCAAAATTTAGTCGAAAACTGTTCAAAAATTCTTTTAAATTTTCGGTTATAACAGCTATTTAAAAATACACTGTATATTATATGCATCAAGTAGAGAAAGCCGTAGTATCTTTGAAACATTTCGTGTGCAATACGAGTATTAAGCCATTAATCGCATCTCCGCAATGTAACGTAAAACAGTAGTTCTTCGTTTTCCGTACATTTAAAGCGATTAAGTGGAGCATGACGGCTTAAAAATCACAACACTGAACATCTCCATCCTTTCGCGAAATTTCCCGGATTTAAGTGATCCAGTGAAAGATACTTTAAAAACAATAATTTAAATTAGCGGTGCGTCACCATAAGGTGCAGTTTAAAATGGATACACACTGAGGAAGTAAAATCATAATTGATGACTTTCCAGATGCGTAGCGTAGTATTGTAACACTTTTTTCCTGAAATTTTACGGTAAAAATTCTACTTAGCTAATACTTATTACCTCCCCTACCAAAAGGAAAATAAAACCGGTTAGAAGAAAATCAGGTTTCCGGAAAATAGTTTTTAGGAGTTATTTGGTATGTCGAAATGGTTCAATGCATTTCGAATGAACGGCCCTGTATACTTTAAAAGCCAGCCAGGGGTGTGAACCCTTTGAATACTCGGGACACTGGGGGGGGGGGGGCATTGTGGAAGTCCCGGTTTAACATTTCAGAAATCATATACATAATATTGAAAAGATGAACGAGAACTGACCTATAAAATATCTCCTACAATTTCTAATAGCGTATGAGTAATTCATATGTTCAGTGTAGAACGTACGATATCGCACAAGCTAGAGCTACACGTAATCGAAAAGAAGGCAGTAAGGGGGGGAGAGAAGCCATATGAGGCAGTGAGAAGCAAAGGGATGTAAGTGGATATTTTCAAGTTTTGAGTAAAACGCGTTTTAAAGATAACATCCTAGGTAGGCTTTCAATGATTTTTTTTTTCTAAATCATGCTGTATTGCATCAACCACCAGGGCTACTCGTATCATCTCTTGCCCCAAGACAGAGGAGAGGTTCTCCTACCATTTGTACTGGTTAACTCCAAATTTTTAATTTTGCCACTTCCATCCCTTTGCTTCTCATTGCCTCATATGGGCTTCGTTTGAATCGTTCAAACCAGCGGAGCTCTACCCTTTTTCCCCGGAGGCAAGCATCTCATATTAAGATGAATCTCGCGGCCCGAATATATTTATGCAACAGCTAAATATACGTTGGAAAAACGCGAAAAGGAAAGAAAATTATAAACCAAGAATTGTTATCAGTACTGCAAGCTTATTTTATACATACGAAGTTCCCATCCCATTTGCTTTTAAGAAACTTACTTCTTACTATTTGCCCCCCCCCCCCCCCTAGTAGTGCGTTTGTAAGGTTCGGTTGTTTCGGAAGATAGCTTTCAATTCATACGATTGAACATAATGACGGGCCGCATTGATCAGCTTCGCGGCCTTGTGTGGCCCACGCGCTGTAGAGTGGACACCACTGGTTTAAGCAATTAAAAAATTACAAATAGACAAAAGTTCTAAAAACTTGCAACGATATTAGCTATCTCAATGTAACTTACATTTTTTTTTTCTGTCATTCAATCATAACAATACAATCTTCATTTCAACGGGTTACAGCTATCGCAATCTCGCCACTTTCTCTCTCCTTATTTTTATTTATCTTTTCCCTTTGACGAAAATCTAAAACTTCGAAGCGTCTGATGAAAAAAAGGGACACCCTCCCATCAAGGACGCCCAGATGCAAAATTTTAAGGGGGGGGGGGCTCAGATATTTTATCCATGGTTTAGCAGGATATTTTCCCCATAGAAACTGATTTCAATACAGATTAGAGTTATTAAAGTTTGACATTTTTAATTAATTATTCCTCAATGGCTGGAGAAGAAATGTTTTTACATTTTTGCAAAAAAAAGTACTAAACGCAAGAAAATTCTAATTGGGGGGGGGGGGGCTTGAGCTCCCTCTGGCCCCCTATATTGGCGCCCTTGCCTCCCATCTTTTGTTGATAAAAGAAATGATGAAACTTACTTTTTTGAAAGAAATATTCGAACATTCTAGAAACAGTTTTAATAAGCCTTGTACGCATCAGAACTCGAAACTCATTTAATGTGAACAGTGGCGCAAGGAGGGGGGGGGGGGAGAACACTATTCAGAGCCATTGGTTTAAACATAAATGCCAACTCTAATCCAGTAGTTTATGCATATGAAAGTATTGTTTGGATCAAAAAACTCCCTCCAGAGGTATTTTTGATCAAAAAAAAAAAAAAAACCCTCCAGAAGGTATTTCTGGCTGAGCTAGTGGACGTGAAATATAAATTCCGCTCTCGAATTAACTTCACGGAATGGATTTGGAGTGAGAAAGATGTGAAGATAATCGCTTACACACCAAAGTTTTTCACTCTACTTTGATCCGCGAACTGGCAAAACCTTCTTTAAAAAAATTATTCGCGAACCAGTGTTTTTTTTTTTTTTTTTTTTTACTTTCGAACCGTTTAAAACTTTATAAAAAACAAATCAGACCCAGTGAGGTTTTTTTCCCCCTTTTTTTAAAATAAAAATTAAATAAATAAATAAAACACTTACAAAAACACAAAATCTTAAAATGAAAGAATAAGTAATTATTAAAACAATTATACACAAGTAAATGAATATTGGAGGAAACCATAGTAGTTTATGATGATTAATCACAAAAATCCTTTAAAAATTGTTTTCTTTTTCCTTTTAAGAAAGGAAATTTTTTTTAGCGTGGACGAGTAAAAATCTCTGAGGACCGGTCATTTTTTCCTGCGGATCGGATCTATGGAATCGGTGCCGTTTCCGCTGGGTCACGAGCTCGCTAGTCTACACCATTTTCGATTCATATTTTTTCTTAATTTTCCACTTTAAAAAGCCTGTTTTTTAACTGAAAGTCAGTGGCGTATGGTTAAAATCATGACATTGAAAAATAATCACTTAATAATTACCTAATTAAGATTTACGCGTTTTCCGAAACTCGGTATTTTTGCATAGACACACAATTTTCACTGAAACCTTCCCTTGTCTATTCTGCATGTTACCTAATTGAATAAAATTTTTAGAGCTCACAGTTTTCCTTTTTTTTTTCTTTTTGAATAATTCTGTGTTCTCTTCAGACGGCTCAAATACCAAGATTTTCCGCGAAATTTTGCCGTTCGAAAATCTATTAAAATTTATTTCTCAATCATTAGCGCTGATTGTGTCAGAAACCATCTGTTGTAGTATATAGCTGATAATGATATTACACTAATTATGATAGCGTATTTCATTATTGAGGATTCAGGTTTGAAACGATGCGATATGTTGCAAAAACTGGATTCTTCAGAAATTGAGCTATAAGTTTTGGAAATAGGAAAATTTGGTGTAGTAAAATAGATTAACATTAACAATATTTTAGTGTCGTTTGAAAGCCTGAAGAGTGGAGAGTATTTAGAAATTTTTAAAAATGTGTCGATATTTTGGTCAATTATTGCGATTTTAAGATTTTTGTACACTTAAAATAAATCAGCTTGTGTATTGTTCGATACACTAAAATGGAACATTTAGTTTATTCCCATTGAAATGCGACTTATTAACAAAACTATTTTCAATAAACCCAGTTCCCTCTAAAGCAAAAAACTTTAAAAAGTTTTTATTATAATTTTGAAATGACTAGACACACGTCGAGAAATTCCAAAAAATTAAAGCCAAATGACTATAATTATTCCCCCCCCCCCCCGTTAACTAAAATCAATCCCCATCGTCGTGATCTTCTTATTGGCTCAAACGCGTCTAGAGAGCTGTTTCTGTAAACATTGAAGTTATAAATAAATCGACAGCTCCGGCAAACATTTTCTCTTCCCACCCTCCCGGATCACTTGAAAACTGGCAGCAGTTGCTTTGTTCAGACTAAAGAACATGGCCGCCCCGAATCAGGGAACTGTTTAGCTCCAGTAATCCTGGCAGTTCGTCTGTTGCCATGGCAACGAGTCCATCTACCCAGCCACAGTCTAGAAAAGCATCCCCCCCAAACGTGCTCCCAGGCCTCTTGGAAGCGCCTGAAGAGCTTTTACGGACGAACAGAATTGGGAAATGATGGCTGTTTATGGTTTCACTTCCACAAAACTGATGTGTCGCAATCAAAACACCCGCTAACGAAGCATTTCGTTTGAGAGGTTCCGGATTCGAGATGTTTTAAAACTTAGATTTTTCATTTTCTATGCTATTTATAATTATTTTTAAAGCACTATAGAGTTTACAATTCCCGCACTGTAAGTCTTTCAAAACGGCCGAATTTATTTGAAATTTAGTTTCATTAAAAGAGTTTCCGCATGTGAAAAAATTAAAGAAACCTTATAAAAAAGCGACCGAAAATTAAGCTTAACTTTGCGCAGCTTAAAAATTCTGATCCGTAAAAAACGTCAAACAGACTTATGATATGCTGTAAGCACCATTTTCAGCCTCTGACCCGACTAAAAAAATTAAACAATTAATTAAATCATTTTATTACGAATCTTTTCATTTTACGCAAATATTTTCCTCTCGTAATCAGGAAATAATGGGATATAAAAAGACATCAGTTATGAGCATAGGCGTCGGAACCGGGGGAGCTTGAGCTCCCCCTGGAATATTTCAGACCGGCTTAGCTCCCCCGGAAAATTCTTGCGCTGCTGCTTTTTGCAGTATATTGTTTACCTCAAACCTGATTTCAAAAATGTGATCTGCCTTTTTTGGGAATTTCAGAATTTCTACCCAATGAGCAACAAAAGCAGTGAGCAGACGGAGTGGTCAGTGCACTTGAATTCACCTTCACCTTTTTTTTCACTGTTTAAACTCTTGATTGCCGAAATGCGAGAAAGTGGACTCTACTCCGCGGCCTGCGAAATTCAGTACCAGTCAGAGGCGTAGCATAACCAAACATTGGGGGGGGGGGGGGGCAAAAGCCATCACCAAGAAGGGTTTTGCTACCCCCCCCCCCAGCGCAGTTTTTCAGAAATGGCGTCACCAATTTCATATTAGTAATGAAAAAAAAAGCAGAAAGGAAACCTTTACGATCTTAAGAATATGTAATAGAAATAAGTGAACAAAGAGTTTTTTCAGCAAAATTTGAAAGCAAATGCAATCTCTGAATATTATTTAGGAACATCCAGGCAAGGTTATGCATTATATGCTTCACCTCTAAGGAGCGCTGAAACGAACGTTTCGAACATTTTTTAACGAAAAGAAAGTATTCAGTGTTTAGTACAAATCTATGACAAGCGTCAGTCAAGTAAAAAATGAATACGTAAATAAACATAACTTCATAGGGGCTGCCGGCATTTTTAAATTTCTTTTTTTCTTTTTTGTAAAAATATCATCATGAAAATAGTGATTAAGTAGAGAAAAATATATGTGCCACCAAAATACATTTTAATTAGAGAAAAGTTGAAACAGAGTAAGGCGAGATTTAAAAATGTCATGACTAGTCACACCACTGCTAGTGTGCTAGTTCTAAGTGTTTAAATACAAAAGACGAAATTAAACAAAAATTTTATAGCGATGTTCTGGAGACATGACATCTAAAACAAAAGAAAGTGTATAAACTAAGATACGGCTGAGCTACCAAAAAATTCAAAATGTTAAAGTTTTTTTTTTTTTTTTTTGAGGGGGCCGCAACCGCTTGTATTTCAAACAAATAAAAATATAAGGCTAGAAATTGAAAATTTCGTTATGGAAAAACCAAACCAATCAAATAATTTTGGAAATGAATCGCAGCTGAGAGCGAAGACACATTGGCTTGGTTGGATGCGTGCTAATGAGGGAAAGGGTGGGAGTTAAAATCTGTGCCGAAAAATATTGTTTTAATGGGTTTTTGTTTTTCAGCAGAATTTTAATCCAAGTTTCCACTGATATGCAAAATTCTAAGCTGTATATTGTCCGTTTTTCACTAGTTGAGACTTGGCCACGCCCCCAACACGTGGTATCGGAAGATTCTATATGCGTCTTTTGGGGATGAGGCTTCAGACCAACACTGAGAAAGGTTGCAATTGGCCATCGTTATCGCGCTAAGACGAGTGTTCTATAATTTTCTAAGAAATTACCTCCCACCTTCTTTCCCGAAAAAAAGGTGTGCTACTAAGACAATTGTTCGACTTAAAAGTATTTTAAGATTTGCAGTGTATTTCTATACGTTTTGGGTTAATTTATCATTGATTTTGCGAAGGAAATCCAAAACTTTCTGTCTTTCACGCTAAGTAAACATTTTTTGAAAACACGGTGAACAGTTGCAGGTGAAATTGGAAGGAAAATTTTTCCTTCTATTCTGCTGAAACTTTCACAGCTCTCAAACGTGGGCTCTTCTAGGTATTCTAATTATAAATCTCTAATCGCATATTGTTAACTTTGCTGGTCAACCATTTCTCACCTTATTTTCGATCCGATTTTCTTCTTTAAAGCGTTTATTAAATATTACACAGTGCTTAGGGATAAATGAACTACTTTTGCAATATTTCGAACTGTTTTACTTCGAATATAATGAAGAATTAATGCGTTTTCGAATTGTGTTTGTTGTTACTTTGCGAATACGAGTCATTTTTAAAATAATAAGTAGATTTGTAAAGTGAACAAGCAAAAATTAATGCCAAAAGATTTTTTAACTATAACCGCATTGAAAAAATAACAAAAAAAAAAATAAAGAAAGAAAGAAAACGACAGACGATAACTTTAATTTCGAATTTTTCTGAAAATATTTCTCTGTCACCTCATTTTTGGCCCATTTCAAACAGTCAATATTTTGTTTAAAAAAAATGTTGAATTGATG
This sequence comes from Uloborus diversus, assembly GCF_026930045.1. Lineage (NCBI taxonomy): Eukaryota > Metazoa > Arthropoda > Arachnida > Araneae > Uloboridae > Uloborus > Uloborus diversus. The sequence goes on from NC_072733.1 coordinate 105,335,382, forward strand.
TAATCATGTAGAGACAGTATGAAAAAGTATTGAACTACTATTTCGATTCCTAGGCACTTCATTTTTAACCATACGCATTTAAAGCCTACGAACAATTTTGGAAGCCTCAGTAGGTAAGTTGCACTCTGTGTGACACATTTCAATACTTTAGTACTATTTTTTTTTTTCCAATATGGCTTTTATTCTTCAGAAATGAAAAAAGGAACAAAACAAAAATTAAAGCTTTTCACATGCCAATATGGTTATCTACAGAATAATTGAATAAGTGCCTGAAACAACGTTTTATGTTACTGTTTTAACCTATTTGTTTTTGTAAATACGAAAAAATATACATGTTTTTTTTATTCAAGTTTTTTCGATTACTCTAAAAGTAATTCAGTTCTTCCAGTACTTTTACGGAACAGCGTTACGTGTGGGGATCATAAAATAGGCAAAAGTTTGTTGCCCGTATTCTAATACAGATCCGAACAAGGACGGACACAAGGGAGGGGCGATGGGGCGACCGCCCCTTCCTTGAGTCGAGATGCAGAACTCTTCCACGGCGTGTCTTTGATACTGAAGTTGAAAATTGTTTTAGCCTATCTTCAATAGTTTGACGAAGCTCTTGCTGTCTGGAAAATGAAAGTGTAGCACATATCTTATTCTTAACACATTACTGATAGAGATCTGAACTTTGTATAGGAAGTTCCAAAAACTCAATTTTAGATGATTTTAGATGATATTAAATAGGGTTATAGGGTTCAAGGGCTCCTCTCAGGAAAGTTTGGAAAATTGAATTCCCCCCCCCCCCCCCCAAAAAAAAGAGAAACTTTAATGGGACACCTTTGATGGCGTTAAGGTAAGGGATGGGGTTTGGTACACTCCTCCGCAATTTTGTAGAAAAGGAAGTCCCTCCTTTTCCCAAAGTAACTGAAATGAGACGATCTTTCATGGTGTTTGGAAAGGGGGGGGGGGCGGAGGTTTGCGAATTTACAAAAGGGTAAGGGTGTGAAATCAATCGCCCCCTCCTTGAATAGTTTCTGGATCCGTCCTTGACTCTGAATGTAAAATGCGTTATTTTTATCAAGAAACGTTGCTATAGTCAACCTATTCAGTTGTTCAACATATCCCACAGTGGCAAGGAAACTGACTCAACCACAAGAAAAAAAAAAAACAGCAATGGAGAAAATTAAGGTATGACGCAATAGTAATTTTAAGTGATTTAGTCTCAAACATTACAATATGCGCAGTCAACTTATTATGTAATGTTTATTAATTAGTTTTTGAAGTATAGATACATAATGCATACTTTAAGCTCGAAAAATATTCTTCCAAATTATGAAATTTTAATGATGTGTCATTATTGATGAAATTGTTTCTACGCCCCCCCCCCCCCCCCGCACCATTTAGGTGAGCTAACTTTGCGGTTTTTGTGTCGAGAAAAAGCACTAAATTTAGATTTTAAATCAATAGCCGGTACGGTTTTCTCAGATTTTGAATTGTGTCACTTTCCTTGCCGGAGTGCGATATGATTCTTTATTAAAATCATACATGATCATAAACAAATTGTGACTAGAGCTATCCAGGAAGGAGGGGTGAACCGATCTTTTCCCTTAAAACAATTGTTACTGCGATTTTGGTGACTTAGAGCAAACCTAAGGAGTCGTTCACAAATGATGTCACGCTTGAAAGGGGTAGGGAGAGGGGGTTCGGGGTTCATGAACTTCGAACAGTTAGTCTCAAGGGGGAAGGAGGGGATTATAAGAAATATGGCTTCACATATTTTGGTCCAAATACAAGCTTTCGTTATAGCAATATGTTCATCGAACATTGCGTGAGATGTGACGAGGGGAGAGGCTAAGGTGAAGTGTAACGTCCTTTATGGACAATCCGTGTTTACGTTAGGCTACTGTGTACTGAAGTGTTATAACTAATTTCGTTTCTGCCTCCCCCCCCCTAGAAACGAAGTTGGTTACCTCCCCCTCCCCCGCCTTGAAAATACTCGCACTGGGGGTAGTCGTCATCTCTTAAGCCGGACCCAACCGATGAACCTATAATTTTAAAACAGTATTCAAACCAAAGACACTTTTTATAACGCATCGCAAATTATTACATATTTCTAAACATTAATATTCATGCAATACTTAGAGGAATAGCCTTGATTCTAATAGTCAATTGCTTTAAATATTTCAGATTGATTTTTTATTGTTTTCTCATTTACTTTTATTTCTCACATGTAAATCCTTTCTGGAACAATTGCCCAGTCCCCGCCTTTGGTTCAACCAAGTTTTTTTGGAGGAGGGGGGAGAGGGGGGCAACTTTTGTTCGAATAATGTTTTCATCATTTTTCAAAAATAACTGCTACTGTAGATCTACTGATTGTATATCCGCTCTATATGATCTGAAATTTTGTACAATCCATACAGATGCATCAAAAAGACCCAACCCGTAAGAGCTACTGAGTCACTCCCCCCCCCCCCCCCCGCAAGAAAAGGGAGAGGGAGATGGAGAGAGATATTAAGTCTTCAAAACGAACGCAACCCTTAAGCATTTCAATGCCCCAGTCTGTGTGGCAATGAAGTTTTCCTGTTCCCCCCCCCCCCTTTTTTTTTCATCAGCGCACTTGCAATTTCGAATATAGGACGTTAGTGTTTAAAAGGATATCGTTCAAAATTCAGAAAGCCTATCCTTAATAGAAATGTTTCATTCGGAAAACAAAATATCTTACTTTTTTTTGTAAATACAATATTTTTGTTCTGAAATTTTCAGTTTAAAAAGTATAGATTCCCCGTAGACGACAATTACGCGAAGCTAGAAACGAAAGGAAAGAACACAAAGACATTTGGCAAATTTAAATGCCCGCCAAATTTAGGGTTGTCTCAATTGAAAGCGGTAGCGATCACCCCCGCGCTAAACTTAGCTTTGCTTTCGGGAAGGCGTTCCGAAGTCTCTTCTCCTCATGAACGCACAATATCTGTTGTTGTTAAAATCAGGAAACAAAACATTGATTTTAAGAGGGTAAATCGAAGTTTGACTTTGCAGAAGGATAAATTTCAATTTATTTTGCTGCTTTACTACGCATTGTTTTGGTCTATAGCATCTCGAAGTTGCATTGAAATCAGAAAGTTATTCCTTTGAACTCGAATGCTTCGCGTGGGTCAACTAGTCATCTAAAATTGCGTTTCTGGAATTTCACTATCGGAAAATTGCTGAAGACGGATCCCGAACCTCTCCTCCCAGTTATGCAACATTCACACTACGTCCGCACATCCGTCACCGACGTATGCTTTTCTCCCTAAAACCAGTTTTCGACCGGCGTTGCCATGACAGCAAGCCGTATTGTACGGGACCTGTCGACGGGTATATCGAAGTACATTGGAAGATTATTTATGTATTTTAAATGTTTTCATCAATACTGCTGCGCAATTTCAGATACTTTATGAAACTCTTGTTGAAATTGTAATATTTTTTACTTTTCATGAAACTGTCTGATGGTTTGTTAATTTTCATGGGATAATAAGGACATTCACTAAAATCATCATAAATAGTTCCTACAAATATTGTAAAGCTCAACTATGTAACGGCACCTAATAAATTGCTAGCAGTAGTAAAATATTTGCCCTGTTTTCAAAACTGATTTTTTCTGAGTTTAAGATAACAAAACCACCAAAATTTAAATGTACTAGTTATTTTATTTATTTTTAATGTAAATGTTCTATTGTTTAGTTAGTTTCAAAATGTCTCAATAATTGTAGCAAAATTATTTTAAGAACACGTCGTTTTGCTTTTAATTGTGTTACAGCCATGAGTTTCAGTGTGTTACCAAGTTAATTATTTATCTATTTTGCGCGTAAAAATTAAGACATTAAAAGTATGAAGTTATTCATTAAAAAAATTAAGCTTCTTTGAGATTACAGTAACATGTAACTCAAGCCAAGTTATATAATTACGTGAAGATTTTTTTTTTTGCCCAGAAAAAATCTGTTTTCGTTTAATTTTTATTGCGATGTAAAAACTTTTTTAATAATATATATATATATATATATATATATATATATGATTTATCCCAGTATCTGTTAATTTACAAATTCATTATTGCTATTTATAACAGTTCGTCACAGATGTAATCTGCACTCTTTTATTTGAATTCCTATTGGTATCAAATATTTCAATTATTATTATTTTTTTTAATATTGATTTAAAACTGGTTACATTTTATTATCAGTTCGTTGAATTTTTAAGAACTAGTAGTATCCTTAAAAATCATGTTTAAATGAAAGGCATTTTTTAATGTAAAATCGTCATGAGAAACAAGAAAGTGTTGGTAAAAAAAAAGAAAGAAAACTACACACATTAGTAATATAAATGATACTGCTTTGCATGAATAAGTTCAAACTGTTGCCCACAAATAATTTATGACATAATTAATTTAGCTCACTACTGTTCTACTCAGAAGTGGATTTAGGGGGGGGGGAGGAGGCCCGTGCCCCCCCCCCAAGAATTAATTTATTTAAATATTTTATTCACAAATTTTTAATTGACTTCTCCATAGCGTTTTTTTTATATAGTTAACTAAACAGAACACAAAACACACATAGATCATATTTTGAATAATAGCATATGTGTTTGCTAAAGAAGTCATACTGGAGTCCTAGAGTGGCAGAATACATTTATACATTTAACTCGCTGGTTTTGAATTCAAGGGAATGTAATATCGCGATTCGTCCATTATTTTTTTTTTTTTTTTTTGATGGAATCAATAACTAACATTCTTCAAAAAATGTTCAGGAGTGCCTAAAAGAAGTATTTTGATTCAGAAAGCTACTTGCGAAATAATACCTTTTTTTTTTCAGCTTATAAAAAATGCAAAATGAAAGAAATCATATCGTAGTTTCTTGAGAAAATCATGATATTAATGGAGGCGGTATGTAATATGAATATGTTATCTCAACTGTATCATGGCTTCAAGAACAATCAGCAACTGCTTCGAAATCCACACAGAAATTGTCCTGAATTTTTCAGTAAAACTTATATGTTTAATAGCTATGATTTTCTTAATTAAATAATATTTTATAGTTAAATTACTATAAAATAATATTAAAACCTCAAATGAGGTATGGGTATATTTTTTATTGAATAACCTTGCCCTCGTGTTATAATCATTACGACATTGTTCCTAAAATTAAAACCGCTAATTGTATAGCATTTCGGTAACATTATTATGGTTCAGTATTTAATTGACTTGAAACGTTAAAGATGTTTTACGTCCACATTCAAAGTATATTGGTACATAATATGTATGTTCTTAGAAGTAGATCATTAGCTTAAGATCCTAAAAAAATTAAAAAAAAAAAGACATTTTAAAATAAAGTAATGAAAACATTGTTATGAAACACCGTATGTGGCAGGGGAAAGGAGGAGGTGCTATTCAATTTCCCGGGTCCCCTCCGAGAGATTTTTCCGTATCCGCCCCTGGTTCTACTACACCAACTTTCTAATAATAAAACGCATATTTAAAACACTTCAAGAAATTTGTAACTTAGAAGGCCTATATAGGGGAAAAAAAATTACTCTTAAAAATAGTCGAAAATTTCTTCAAAACACCTTTTTACTAATATTCGGTTTAATAATTAAAAAAAAAAATATTTTACTAAGGTAAAATTCAACATTTTTGTATGTATATTATCAGTTACATAAGTTACGATCAAAAATCTGCAAACATTCGTTGATAAAAAGATACTTTTCAAAGAGCGAAACTGTGCATTTTTCTACTGTTGAGATAGGAGGAAGTTGCGGAACGACACAAAATGGCGGACGCTGGAGCGTGTCGCCACTTAAGAGACGGATCGAGGGCTTTACTCCCAGTAACATAGCCAACTATCATCTAAAACTGCGTTTCGGCAACAAACTTCGAAAATTTTATTAATGAGCTTTAGTTACCCCCCCCCCCCACCTCCACAATATAATTTAAAATAATCTTAAATTTCGTTTAAGGCCTTACCTTTCAAATAATTACTGGGGTAAAGCACCCGAAAACTCACCCCTAACATCATTAAAAGTCAAATAAAATTGTTTTTGTTGCTCCAATTTGGAAAAATTTCCAGTCTTCATAACGATATCAAAGATGGCACACAGCTGCGTTTCTTAGATTGTTTATTTTCGACAAATTTCTTGGAGGGGGACCCCGGATTTCTCCTCTAATTAACATCTCAGAATAATGTCTAAAACTGTGTTTTCAGAACAACAATTTTGAAAAAATTTCCAGGATGAACCCTAAAATATCAACCTCCTTAACGTAATTAGAGAAAAAATATAACATTTTTCAAGTTTCAATTTCGAAAAATACCGAGGAAAACGCTCCCAGGCCACTTTTCCACCCTAGCATTAACAAAGATCATCTAGAATACATTTTTAAGACCACACAAGTTAGAAAAAACATCCTATTTTTGATTTTTGGGCTAATGTCTTTATAATTCTGGAACAAAAGATTCAGTGTCTAGCAAGCTGGAGGTGATGAGTCAGTTTGGCATTTAAATATGAATAGCATGGGTGCTCCAGACATAACTAAAAAAGATTGCTAAGGTTGTTTGTACTTGTTCAAATAATTTCAACTTTCCAAAAATTTATCTTATTTTAAGTTATTTGACCCCTCAGATTATACTTTACGAAGTTACAGTTGTTCTTGTTTTTTTGCTTTCTAAATTACGATTTTTTCGTCACTTACAGATATATTTTCATGACAAAATTGTTTTTTTTTCATCTACTATTGCAGAAAAAAAAAACCCCCAACAATATTATTATATTAATATTTTATAGTTTCTATCAAAGACTTTTACAAAAACTTATCTGAACAATATAATATATAACGAACACTTAATTTTAACAAATTTCCAACGTTCTGTTTCTCTGCCCTCCTGTTTCATCTATTCGCCTTTTTCTAGTTCTCAGAAAATAAGAAATTCTTCTAAATGCTACGCTGTAGAAGCATCCCCTTTCCTCCAAAATTATTACAGAGCACCTCAAATTTTGTTTTCAAGGCTCCGATTCCCTGAGAATTATCGGAAGAGAGTCCCTGGATACCTTGCCCTCCAACAACATAGGAGATTATGTAATGTTCCGTTTTTGATGCTTCAATTTTAAAAAATTGCTGGGCCCCTAACGCCAACAAACATGATCCACAGTCGCGTGTTTTAGCGACTACAATTTTGAAAAAATTAACGAGAAGCAACCTCTAAACCTTTTCTGATTACATGATTGAAAAACGCTCTCTAGTAGGACTTCAAGTTTAAAAGTTTCCAAAGTAGAGCCCTAGTACAGTCTTCTCCTCTGACATCATTGAAGGTTGTCTACAATTACATTTAAGACTTCAAAATCGAAATATTGGGCGGGAGATGTAAATCGATTCGAAAAATCGATCGAGGACAATCCTTCGAGTCATACTTTCACTAAAGTCAACAAATATGGTATACAATTGCTTTTTTAAGACGTTAATTTCTAAAAAGTTTCATGGAAGATATTCAAACCTTTTCTCCCCTTAACATTACCAAAGATCGCCTAAAAATTCGTTTTTAGAACAAGAATTCTGAAAAATTTCCCGGGGAGGATCCCCGAAACTCCTCTATTTCTACGTGCTCATCATCGAGTACTGACTGACCTTCTTTCAAAACAAGAAAATTTATCACCTCATTCTCTCCACAAACAATTGATACAAGATAAAAAAGAGATGGAAGCTTCGAAGCTAATTTCATATGTAGAAAAAAAAATTGAAGTCCCCCCCCCCCCCCAACCAATTATTTTAAGGGGCCACTGCTTCTGCCCCTTACATACCAGACACTTCTCATAATGTGTCCCAGCTCCCCCTACTTCTACAAAGTTCCTACGCCTCTGGTTATGAGTTATATGAGATACACAAAACTTCAATGGCTTTCTCGAATTTTTTAAACCGTGCAATTTTTAAAGCCAAGTTTTCTTGGGGGGGGGGGGGGGGCGTGGCAAGGCCGTAGTCAGCGGAGGAGGAGATCACCCCCCTCCCCCCAGAAATTTTCAAATTTTTCCATGTTATAAAAATACGTCTAAAATTTCGCTTTTCGGTCTTCAATTTGGAAAAAATCAGGAACCCCTTACTTTATTCAGTTACTTTAAAGTGAATTCTTACATGCGTTTTCATCTTTGTTAAAATTATTTAATTTAGAAACCTTATTTCTCTGATACCTATAGTTTTGTACTTTGTCTTTTTCTTAAAATGAATTTAATCTCATTTACTTAAAATTAGTAACTAGTTTTTAAAAACTTAAAAAATGTACTAATTAAAAAGTACTAAATTAATGTAACTTTTCAAAATTAATTTAATTTTATTTTTTAAATCCGTGGGAGAATTTGACCCCCCTTGCAGCCACCTGCCGGCAATTATGTATATACACGAGAGATTAATATTTTTTGTGATGTATTTTATACGTTTTTAAAAGTATTTTGCAGTTTGTCCCTGTTTAATTAACTTTATTTTTGAAAGCAATGGGGAGTGAGAATGCAACCTCACACCAATACTCGTGGACATAAACATGTGATTAATAATTTTCGCGACATATTTTGTAGTTTTTTTATTTTTAGGTTAATTGAATTTTTTTAAAAGCTGAGGTGTTCAAGTGCAGCTCCCCCCCCCCCCCCACCTGGAACTCATGGACATAAACATGATATTAATATTTTTCGTGATAAACTTCGTTGTTTAAGTATAATTTGTGATTTGTCCTTTGTTTAAAATGAATTAAATTTTAACTATTTTTAAAATTTCAAAAAATAACTAAAAATAAATAAATAAAACTACTACTCCTTTTTATAATTAATAAAGTAAATTTTAAAAGCCATTTTGGTGTGCATCTCTTATAGTCTACTGCCGGCGCTCATTCATACAAACGGGAGATTAGTATCTTTCCGTGACGTATTTTGTTGATTAAGAGTTTTGTAGTTTGTCCTTGTTTATATAATTTAATTTTAAAAAGGCAAAAGTGAAAATTCATCCCTTAAATGCACTCGTGGACATAAGATTGATGGTGTCACCCCATGAAACAGTTTAAGTATTATGCAATATATTGAAAAAATAAATAGATGAAATAAACTCACAATCAAACTGCATCATAAACCCCCTCCCCATATTTGGAATTAACTACTTAAATAAGCGGGAAATAAACAACTTGATTATCGACTAAGGAAGGTCAATACGAGTTGTAATGGAACTTATTTTCTCTTTCAGCGCTTTAGAACTCATCAACTTTGGATTTCAAATATTGCATTGAACAGAAATTAAAATAAAATGTATGAATAACTTTCAAAATTGTAGGGATGCGGAGAGCCTTTATTTTCTCTGCGTGTTGAAACACTCAATTCCGACAAGCTTGCTTTCGCGCATGGTACCGAAGCCAGTGACACAGCCGGGGGGGGGGGGGGGGAATCGGAGAGAGATACTGTCAAATTTCGGAGGGATGCTGAAATTTTCCATCCTTTTCTACGGTCAAACGAGCTGATGTGTGCATCACATGACTTTTTTTTACTCCAATTTAAAGATAATAGTGCCTCGGAGTGCGCAAAGAAACACTTTAAATATTTTCACCCCCAAGTTTGTTGCGAACCGAAGCAAAGAAAACGTTTTATACAGATAATTTTTCGCAATATTGGCAGTTTTAATGTGATTCAATGGTAACTCTCTAAATATGGCCAAATTGAAACCAGATTTTAAAAAAAAAAAAACGCCAAATTCGGCGATATATTGCCAAGTGTTTACCAAATTATAGCACCGCTTGAGTTTACATTGAAATTAACAATGATTTTACCCCAAAAAAGGTGTAAAAGACCCCCTTTGGAATATCCGAACGCAACCAAAAGAGAAGGTGCACAACTAGACCCCACTTGGAGTCTATGTACTATGTCCTATTTCAGCTTTCTAGGACATAACGTTCTTGAGTTATGCGAGATACATACACACATACGCACATACATACGGACGTCACGAGAAAAACTCGTTGTAATTAACTCGGGGATCGTCAAAATGGATTCTTCAGGTGTCTATTCGTTCTTAGGCATGTATCCACGTGTGGTCGGGTTGAAAAAAAAAAAAAAATCAATATTCATTCGGGGGCAAGCAAAATAGAAATTAAGGCAGATTTTCGAGTGAAAATTTTTTTGCGAATACAATACTTCCTTTTTTGTAAAAGGAAGTAAAAAGGAAATTTTCTGAGTTTCAGGATCCTCAAATTGTCTCTGGATACGCCCCTGCCGCAAGCGCAAAACCTAGAGATCTTTTTCCACATCTTTATTTTTCATTTTTGATAAAACCATGGATAAATCCACTTTTTTTCCCATTGTTTTGTTTGATGAGTTTTTAAGTGGATTTTTTGCGCAGCAAAGGCCGGGTGCCACCCTCGAACGGCAGGATACCTGGGGCGGACCGCCCCCATACTGCTGAGCCAGTGGATAGTAAACACAACAGAACGTTTGAAAGGAGGAGCCAGAGAATGGGTGGAGGAGGATAGATTCCCCCGACTTTCCTCTCTGCAGTCAGCAGTTTCTAATTCGGGATTTCCTTCTGCGAGCCCTGTAGACGAGCAGGCGCGACGCGGAAAGGGTTCTTCTGAGAGGAAGGACAGCAATTTTGAAGGCCAAGCTCGATTTTTTTTTCCCCTTCCAGCGGCGCGGCAGTTTCTTTCTTCTTACGGCATTTTCATGCAATAATAAACGGTTTCCAACGTGCCCGTCTGAGATTTCGGCTGGGCGCTGTGCATAATATCTGTCATTATGCCCAAAAGTAAGGTCTGGCGCTTCCGGGGGAATAACAATAATTACAGCTGCGCAAATACCAACAACGGTGTACTAATGGCCAGTCAAAACCGCCCACACCCGCTTAGCAAGAAACGCCGCACAGTGGAGTATTTGACTGAAAATCCTGGCCAAAACTAGTTTGAAATTTTCACCCTTCTGAAGGCGACATCCTTGTGTGCGTTTGTGCGCTGTACCGGCGAAGCTATCCCACTTATAGACATGAAACTTGGTATACAAGTTGTCTGAAATGTCTAATGTTACAATTTGAAACTCGATTTTTAAAATTTGAATTAGAAAATGAAATATTTAATATTTTATCCACGGTTTAGACTTTTGCATGTTTACGACCGTAAAAAACGATCCTAGTAAACGTAGAAAAAAACCCAATGCATCACTAGATAGGAAAATTAATTGTCTTCAAGATTATGGTTTGTTTGAAGTTCTAACGTAATTAACCGAATTTCTAAGAATTTACAAAGGGAGGTCACTTTTTCGACTTTTTTCAATTATTCAATCCATGTAAACTAAAATTCTTGCATGCAATATTCTAATAATGTTATGGCTCTGAAACTTTTTAAGGAAATAATATAAACACCTTACCTTCATTTACAGCGAAAACGGTGAAGTTATGTTCTTTCACTGATTTATAATGAATTTTTTTTCAATGAGTTGAAATAAAAATTTTCAATAATTTTCACTCGATCCGAAATGAATGCCACGGTTGGCTCTTTGCCAATAATGCTTAGACAAGTGATAAGTAAACATGTTCGATGCGAATTGCTGTTTTCCTTTGAAGATATGTAATTTAAGTGCACTGTTCGAGGGGAGAAAAGAGCAAAAAGCGGTTAAAAAAATCCTAGTATTCTGTACAAAACACTAATTTGAAAACCAAAAAAAAAAATCAATTTTATTCTTTTCGTTTGGTTTCAATTATTAAAACCCTGAGTTAATCATGCACAAAAAGAATTAAAGACAAGGGTTTCGGGGTTACAAAGAACCTTTTTTCTATTGAAATAAATAAATAAATAAATAAATGAACTAGGATATTATAACTGTAAAAAACACTCGAAAATGGATATTCAAAAGCTCTTTGTTTTTGAATTGTATATATTGTACTCGTACCTTGGGTCGATCCTTAGTTTTACATCGTGTGATGTGTCCCGCTAAAAATTGTACGAACAAATTTGGAACTAAAATTTTATATAACTTTAATTTCACAATGAGTAGGTAAATATGCCTTAAATATGGATAGCTCGCTAGCGTAGGAACGTTAGGAGACAATTACAATTGTCTCCTAACGCTAGCAAGTGTGTGTGTGTGTGGGGGGGGGGTATTTCCCCCCTTTTGCTACGTATAAGGGGGAAAGATCCCCTCCCCCGGCACATTATTTGCAGCAATGAGCTGAAAAAATATAAATATTTATTTTATCTAAAATCTATCTCAATTTTAAGGAAGAGCAAATTTTCTTAGCGAGATCACAAAATAATTTAATTTATTAACTCATTAACGTACATGAGAAAATTAACATAACTGAACGCAAACACATGTTTTAGGGTGCAGTGAATCTCTTTAGCGATGCATAAAGGTAAGCGTTTTCGAAATTAATTGGATGATTCTCATTCCATAAGTTACATCTTTACACATTGATGAAGCGGTTTCTCATAACCATGAAACTCGTGTCTGAAATTTTATTGTTGTTTGTGCGCTCAAATATGTCGATCTTTTCATTCAGTAGTACTTATGATAACTTTTTTGCAAATTTATTAAATCTTTGTAGGTAAACTCAGTTTAAAATCATGACTTGTCACAAAAAGATCGGATTATGCACTTTTTTTTTAAAAAATCATTTAAAAAAAGGGCAGTTGTAGGCGGAAGATTTTTTTGCTGAAATTAGCACTAGAGACTTTGCCAAATACGATGCAACTTTCAAAACAGCCCGACCAAGCCCGACACCCATTTAAAAAGCTTTCTCTAGTTATAAATTAAGGCGAAAAGCCTTAATTTATAACTAGAGAAAGATAAAAAATAAAGAAAACTTGGTACGTGAGATTTTTTAAAAAATCTCACGTACCAAGTTTTCTTTATTTTTTTCACTAAAAGAAAAATAAAAATATTTACTTTGATTTATAATTAGCACTAAGCCCTGACATTCTTTATACCGTAAAATTGGTTTGGTTCAATTCCATTCATTTAGAAAGCCACAAAAAATTCTACATTGAAACGCAATAATTAAGCTGAAACGTAACAAAAAAGCGAAAATTCTTATAGAAATCTCATTTTTCACTGAAGCTATGAGCAATTGTATGTGACTCAAGTTTCCAAAACAGGTGCCGATCGATGCAACCCAGTTAGTCAACTATCATGGAATAAATTTTCATAAAAATCGGGTAAATTTTAATTTTGGACTTTTGGCCAGGATTTTCAGTCAAATACTCCACTGTGCGCCGCGGCAAAATGCAATGAATAGGCGCTGTTGAACCTATGCAAAACGAAAAATTTGATTCATTGGGAGCGACATCCGTTGTCGTTTTGAGATCGGATCTATTTCCAGATATCCTCAGAGCTAAAGCGTAACGTGGGAGTGAGATTTCTTTGTCTTTGATTTTTTGGGAAGTAAAACTAGTTTTTAAATAAATATGTGCGGTTGAAACTTCCCCAGCAGAATCCTTAAGTGCATTCAGAATTAAAGAAATAGTTGAAGAGAGGATTAAAAGTTTTCCTGTGAAAAAGCATACGCAAATTTGAGGAAAGTAACGAATTTATTTCAAAAATATCTTTTATATGTCTAGTAAGCTTGGAAAAACTTGCTTCACCAAGTCCAAATTTGATTCATTAGCAGGGTCCGACAAATACCGGGCGACTAAAAAGAATACTTTGGCAACTAGTTCCTTTTGAACAAGAATTTTTCTAGAGCCATTGTTATACTGCATTTTGCTCTAAACTCTGAAAAACAATTTGTCTGGCTCCAAAGATTGAACAATTTCTGCCGGTCTCTACTCATGTGAAACCAGTTCAACTGTTTACTACTGTTGAACTAACAACTATTTTCTGATACACATACAAACAGAATTCTCGCAATGAATCTAGTTATCAAAACAAAATTTCGTAAGTGTTAAATTAAACATATTATGTAGAAGGGCAACGCTTTCTCTTATCCTCACTTCCAACTATCTTTACACGCCCTCCCCATAGTTTAGAGAAGACAAGGTCGTGCAGGATAAAAAAAAAATCTTTTATACTGCCTTACTTTCAATGAAGAGATAAAAGATAGGTTGATTTCCAGATGATCGACTAATATAAATGGTTTATAGAGTATGATAAAGGATCATCGCTTCGAACCGGTTTCAACAACAGAATAAAGATAGTTTCCTAGAGTACTTTGGATATTAAACAGTCAGTTAACACGATAGGAGGGAAAAACCCATAAAAACTTCCGACCAGGTTTTACTAATGGTTATGAACCCGGTAATCGTCCCACAGATTTCCATGCTTGTCATTTCAAGGTCAGTCTCAAAGCGAGTCTACACGTGACGCGCCTGCGACATCAGCAGATCGCATTGTTTCCAGTTTGCACTCGAATTTTCCAGCTGGCAACCGCATCAATTTCCCATATTTGGAATGCAACGAAATTAATGACTAAATTTTCAACGAAAAATGCTCTGAATATCAATTAGAAGGGTGAATGGAAATCCCGGTAAACTCAAAAATAGGCAGTGGACCAACTAGGAATCGTATTTTTGAAGAATTAAGCATTTTTTTTAAAAAAAAAAGGCTCCTTCATATAAAAACAAGTTGTTAGTCGCCTCACCATTGTTTGCGTTCGGCCAACAACAAAAGTCAATTATTTTCTATGCATGCCATTTTCAAAATTGTAAACAAAAAACGATGTTTCTAGAAGGTTCGACAGCGCTTGATTTTAGCAACCCGTTTCCAATCAGTTTTCAAGTACTTTTGTACAAAGCCAAGTGCCAACATTTGTGAGGTGGAGTATCACACGACTGCCAGTTTAAATCATTCGATTGCTGAAGTGATTGTTGAACCAAGATCTACAATGATGACACTTTCTAAAGATAGTTCAATACTAATTGCGGATGATACTCCTCGTTTTCAACGCTGAAGGACTTCGGAAGAAAATCTGGTTTAACTTGGGATCTTTTGCAAAAAAAAAGGAGCCTGGAGTCGTAATTTTAAATGATTATATTCGTCATGCGTTTCAAAAAACAGATCTCATAATCATTTTACGGCGCATCAATCAATTCATCAACAAAGTCCTTTTAACAGACAATCAAAACACATTTTAAGGCATTTGGGCTTACAATTGGTTCCAAATCAGGAAAATTCTCTGAAAACTAAGCAAATAGGAGCATTTATGATTCAAAGCGTTGGAACGCGTAAATAAAAGGCAAACTATAAACCAGCAAATCTACTCGCGGCGCAACTGCTGTTTCTGAATTTATTAACGAGCAAGTCGTTACGCCAAAACGGCAAAGCAGTTCCGTTTTTATTCAAGAATATGCAGATACTACAATGATCTTATACTTCCTACGCTTCAAAAGTTATCCTTGAAGAAAAATATGGTTCTACCCACGGTTCGCTCGGGCTAATCTCCCCTAACCTGTCACCATGAATAGGAAGCGTAGGGGATTAAGGGGCCGCTGGACAGAGATCGAATTTGAAAGTTGCTCACCGCTTCACTAGAGCTCGTTTTTCAGCATGGTGAGAAGGCATGTGCCATGATTGACAGACGAGCATCCAATCAGAGAAGGAATTGTTGCTGTATCTAGGACCCCTCACATGTTATTTATTAGCTGACATCCCGAATAATGGACAACCTTCAGGCTTTGAGGTTCCCCTTGTTGCTTGACTTTGTTACTATTTTACTACACACGCGGTCACCCCGCAGGGTCTTAGAAGACCCCCTGCTTTGCTATGAGACAGGACACTTTCAGAATCGGTACGTTGAGTTTAGAAAGAGACTTCCGCTGCCGCTAGAAATTTCGATTTGAAACAAAAAGAAATTTAAGTTTTGTTATGAGTTTTTCTTTACTGTTTTCTACCATTTTTGAACGATGGGAAGAAGCATTTTAGTGCAAGATTTTTTGCTAAAAGACATTTTGAGAGAGTTAGCAGATTTTGTTGAAATTGGAAAAACGTATTAAAACAACACACACATATATTATTTTAAAGTAACACAACGCCCATTTATAAAACATTTTTACATTTTTCTGTATTCTTACATTTTACGCAATCTAGAGCTCCCGTACGGTATTAGACTATTGTAGGTTGGAAAAGGGTAACATTTTGGAAGGGGGCTTAGCTTCAACGTCCCATCTCAATCCCCATTTTCTTTCAGTTTCAGACATTTTCATGGCCATAATTTTTATTTGGACAGGAGGGAGTATTGTAATAAACCATTAACATTCCTATGAGTGTTTAGAGAGGTGCAAACGTTCAAAAGCATACTTATTTGGAGCAAGGTGAGAGTCTCGTATAGGCATTCCCTCCAAAATATTCAAGCGATCATGAAAAATGTCTCTTTTTTAGGGTTTGTTTTACAATTCTTTCACTTTTTAATTCTTCGGTGTAAAACTCGAGTATCGGATTCACTCTTATGAGCCCCATGTTCAAAAAATATGTTTTAAAACAAATCTTGAAAATATCGCACAGTGCATACGAGTCATATCGCAGATCATCCGTTAAGAAACTTCCTTCATTCTTTATATTTATTCAAGTTACTATTCACAAAATAATTAAGATTAAAAACGAAACTAAGTTTTTTTTTTTTTTTGCAATATAACATTGTTGCTAATTCCATAGCTCATGGATCGCCTTCCTCGTCACTGTCCTCCTAACACTTCCTGATATAGTGATAAAAGATGGGGGCGGGCATTCTTTATTGAAGATCTGTGGTGCTGTTCGCATGCAACAGTAGTGTTTTCATCTCATGCTCTATTTAAAACATTTTTTACAAGCGAAAAACATTTTTTTGGACATGGGGCTTATGGAGTCCAAAACCCTGATTTTACCATTCTTTCACTTTTTCAAAAATGAAAAAATTATAAAACAAACCCTAGGATAAAAAAAAAATGGCATTTTCGATATATTTTTGATATATATTAGAGGAGCAACCATTCTTTCTGATTCTTATGTAAAACAACCCTCCCTCTGATCCAAATATAACCACTGTTTTCTCCCAAGACCCCCCACTTATTTATTTAATTTATTTGGCTGCACAGTGTAATTCGTTATTTTGCTATTTTTTCGCTACATGACAGTTCATGCAAATGAGCAGCATATGCAGCGATGGCTCATATCTTCCACCCAAAACCATGGTGACAGGAATACTAATAAGGGGGAACCACGTTCTTATCTCTTCTGTCCTACCTAGGATTACAATACTGAAACCAGAAATGCAATATCGGTATTCGGTATTTTTTAACGTGACACCGTAATACCGGTATTAAAAATTTCCCAAAAAAAAAAATCAAAAACATAATGTTTCATTGCGGTATTTTGTGCAAAAAGTGCATTTTTTAATTATTGTGAACAAACAAAAAATGAAGGAACAAATATCATAATAAAAAATCAATAGTAGCCTCAAACAAAATACATATATTTCATTGTCACTATGACTGGAACTCAATTTTAGTGAATAAAGTTCCTGCAGTTGAGAATATTTTTTCTGAATTCACGTAGGTCGATGGTACTGTTAATAATGCACGATATTCCTGTAGTTGCCTAGAAGTCCTTCATCTTCAAATATTTGGTCTTAAACTTGAAAAATATATTTTTGTGAGTCGTGGGTTTTTTCTTTTGTATTGTGTGTAGTTTTTTTTTATTTTTTATTTTTTTTTAATTTTTTTATCGTTATTATTTATAGAAGAACAGTTAGAAATATACCTTTCTTTCCCAGTATTAACATCGTACTCAACAATTTCCTCTTGATCAGAATAGGTTTGTGTTTCCTTTTTATTAACCCTTTGGTCTGAAATTTACGAAGAATTGGATCTTGTTAGTTTCTTTTTAGTTTTTGTTTTCTTTTCCAAATTCTTTACAATTATGGTACATTTCTAAAAATAATGTTCCAACTGATTATGCCTTATCTCTTTACAAAATATTCAAGGTATTATAAATATTATCTCGCTTCGTACAAAGCTAAATAGCGAGACAAAGCAGCTAACAGCATG